>NC_056744.1:1747594941-1747712441 GCF_019279795.1 Protopterus annectens | reverse complement strand
TTGTTAGGAGGTCAGCATAGTGTTTCAGTGGTTGATATTTGCATTGCTATCTGGCAAAGCTCTCTGTTTAGTTTGCACATTTTCCACGTGCCTAAACAGGTGTTTTCTGGCCACACCAGTTTCCACTCATCTCACAAAAATTGCTGGCTGATTAGCTAATTTAAAATGTTCATGTATGTTGCATTTGTCTATGGCCCTGTGGACAAGACCATAACTAATCATGGCCCATGTTGAAGAATTTGCTTATCCAGTTAAATTACTGTACTAAATTAAAAGTAATCTCTGATAGTTTGGCCCACAGGATCTTAAGAAATTTGGCATGCCTTCTTCCAAATATCTTGGTGGAACTATTCAACCATTTGCATTGTGGTGGCAAGGTTCTAGAGGTCTGGAAGTATCATCTCAAAATGGGAGCATAAGACCTGATCAAGAGCTAGAGACCATCAGTCTCAGCTCAGTAGCATAGAAGTTCATGAATAAGATACTTATGTGAAGGTTACTTTGTATAGGAAAACAACTGCATTGATGACAAGAATCAATGATTTGTGCCATCCAAGTTATTTCAGCCAATTGTATAACAGTTTTCTGAAATAATTGTGATGGAACATAATAAAGGACATTTTTGAATGCATCAGTAAAACCTGCAGCACAGTCCATCTAGGGAGTAGGCATGCTGAAGTTGATTGGACTAGGTGAAAATTTTTGAAAACAATGAGCCAAAGAATGTCTGGAGGAAAAAATCAAATAAATGGTTAGGAAGACCCTAGTAAAGTATAGATAGTGGCCCTTTCACCAGATCAAGGGTCTAGAACATTGGGCTGCTATGTAATCCAAGCATATACTTCACTGGCTTTTTCTATTAAGCACGCAATTCATCATCTCAGTTTTTATGGTTCTACCATGATAGTGTAGGTGAGATGCCCAAAAGTCTGGAAATGCTGTCTGATGAAGAATTTTATTCTAATCTAGTCAAGGTTGTAAGCTGTCAGATAAAGAATTCCATTCTATGCCACTCAAAGCCACTCCAGTAGCAACTCATCTATGATGCTGAACCTTCCAGTTGTATTGCCACACAATGCAAAAGATGGTGCAGTGAGAGTAGAAGTGATGGATGGCCATATGCTATCAGGTCTTGTACATAACTGATTTTTCCAATAATTTTGATGTATCCGTAAGAGAAAAGAAAGGTTCTGATGGTCATGGTACAGTCATGTCTTCCTTTTTTGGAAAGTGAAGAGTAGATGCATTCTTTGGGACAGCAGGACTTCTACCTTTAAACTGCAAATATATGAAGGATGTTTCTTCACTTTTGGGAAGACTCAGCTCAAATATGGGGATGGGGGCATTGTCAAAAGCAGACAGTCCAGGATGCCTGATCTCATCTAGAATGTAAGTTCATTAGTTTTCCCAATATGAGAATAGTCCTCCTCTCTGTGCAGGTGTTCCGGACTTTCTCAGTTGGGGTAAGATTATCATAAACATGGCATCATGTGTGTAGTTTAGGAGACATAATCAAGCATGAAGAGACTCATTCATATTCTCTCTCTGTGCTGAGCAGCAATATTTTAATGGTAGTTGAGTAATGCCTCTTCCATTCACTTTCTAATATCTACATATATCCCTGTAGGAGTCAACTCCCTGTTTGTCAGATTTATACACTGATTCCAGATGCCACACAAGTATTCATTTAGTTTGTATCATGGAATTTTTTCCATCTCTGACAGAAGTCTTATTGTGGCCATCCCTGATTAACTCATTCTCTCCAATGGAATTCTGGACGTTTCTTCTGTAACTTCCAGTGGATGGGGCCTAAGCTTTTGATAGAATCAAATTACGTCCTCACATTTCAAAAAATCAGTCATATTTCTGGAACCATAGGCATTACTAAAGAAGTATAAATGGCAAACTCTTCAACACAAACTATTTTTATAGCAGTAGTTTTTCTATAGGTTCTAAGTCTTCTGTATTTTATAAGCCACAGTAAACACAGTTACTTTTAAGTTAGTAATATTTTTATATACAACTTATAATATTTCAGGAAACATTCATGTTACAAATTGTCAGCAGCATTTTGTTCATATAGCTGAGAGCTTTCACATGAGGCTAATCAGTTTTGTCAGTGTTGCTTGGTTGCTGAAATATTTATAAAAAACAAATTTATGACAATATAAATAAATATTTTATGAACTGCAATTAATATCCCTTTACCTGCACTAGAGAGAGGACAAATTAATACAGTTGCATTTGCTATTGTGTAAGCTTTAAGATGAAATATTTTAATACACTGTATATAGCATGGTTTTGGAATTATTAATGCAAATATGAACAAGCAATATTTGATGCCTAGCAGTGTCAGAAAGATGTAAATGCATAAACACCTGTAAGCATCACTCAGGTGCGATAATTTAATGTTAAGTGTAACAAAACCACATCTGGTCCAGGAATGTCCTCCATGCCTATTTTATATATTCTCTTAATGAATTCCAAATTCATCCTGAAAGGAAAATAGAATACACCCAGAGTTATTCTTACAGATGCATTTTTGCTTTTACAGGTTTTGTTTTCCCTGCCTTTTCCTTATTTTCTATATATACCTCTCAGACTAAGGCCGTTTAGAGCACTTCTGACTTAAATTCCTATGTAACAAACCTCACTCAAGTTCATTACCTGATTTTTCCACTTAAGCTGATGTTCTTTGACACATCTTACCACCAAAAGATCATACAAATCCTCAGTTCTGCTAAGAAACCTAATACTAGGAAAGGGTACAAGTGGGTTTGTTTTTCAATCTGTGCATCCTCTAATTGATTAGATTTCTCCTGTGCTCCTGTGTCAGGAATCTTTGATAACTTTTCTCAATTTTTTATTGCAGATCCTACTCTTCCTTTAAGTTTTCTGTCTAACAGATATAAAACTCTCATCCAGGATTATATAATACATCTTTTGTCTCATTGATGATATGCAAGGCATTTCACAGGGATTAATTTGTAATCACACCTTAGTTCCAAGAACCAATACCCTTCTTGTACTTGGTTTTGAAGAAAGCAACTCCCCCACCCATTTTGAACCTTACATTCCAGAATTGAAATCCGTTTCTTGGAAAATTCTATTCCTGGTGAACATTGCTTCTGCAATCTTTGTCAGAATTGCAGGCCTTATGTGTTTCACATTGCTGCTTCACAACATGTGGTTCTACAGGCCTGTTTTCATTCAAGGTGCCTTCTCTCAAGACTTTTTATACCTTTCCCATGTCACAGTATATTTACGGTAGGTGCTTTAGTTTCTTCCCTATCCTAAAGGCATACTTTAGGTGAATTGGTGATCCTACTTATTGTTAATAAGCATGTATGCATTGTGTTTGTGTGTGTGTGTGTGTGTGTGTGTGTGTGTGTGTGTGTGTGTGTGTGTGTGTGTGTGTGTGTGTGTGAATCCTGCATAGACTGGGATGTTATCCAGGATTAGGTTCTCACCCATTGGCACTATGTACTTTGACTGCCCCTCTAACCCTGTAATGGATTAATCGAGTATTTGGAGAATGAATGAATTAATTCATTAACTTTCATTTAATAATTGTATTTTTCTTTACTGTTGAGCTTTTGGCTCAACATTGATTGTCTGTGTGTTGTTTGACTTGATAATTTTTAAGATTTCCTATTAAATTGAATAAACATTTTACAGATGTAACAAAAATTGTACTCGCTTACTAGGCTGAGTGTTACCATTTCTTATATTTTAGTATCTGTAGCAAACCTAGTTAAGTTTCAGTAGGTTGACGCCTTTAGGAAGACCCTGCACTTTCTGTCATATGCAGATGTTTTTCTCTCACTCCCTTTTGCATGAACTTTAAAACAATATTTCCTTACTAGTAAAATTTCTGATTTATATTCCTGCATTTTGCATTAGTTATTTGCAATGCACTTGTGGTATTTTTAACAGTGTTACAGTGTTACTAAAAAAAGAAAACAGCTACAAGACAAACATAAAAAAAAACATACACCCAGTCTGAGTAGCTAGTGGTTGTCTTGTTCTGTCAGTATAGTATGCTAGTCTGTTGACATTTGTATCTGGACCATCTGCTTAGTTCTACAGGAGCACCACCCCATGTTTGGTGCCATTCTCTCTGAGATAAATTACTCTGTTCCGCTCGCTTAAATATCATTTTTAATAGACTCTTTGTGGTCTTTGCTTTACTCTTCTTCATATTCCTGTAAATTAGGCTTGCTGTTACTTTTTTAACCTTGGTCCATTTATTCTGTAATAACACTCCCTTAGTTGTTTCAATATGTTAAGTGCATTTGCTCCATATCTATCTTAGTTGTACACAGATAAACAAGTCCTGCAGCAGATGCAGAAATTCATTATGTAAGACACATTACATAAGGTATCAAAGCATTTTACAGAATTCTTTCATGAGCTAGTGAGGATCTGCTCCATTAACCAGTCTTTATAATATTGTCTAGCTGGATCCTCACTACATTCCATTCCAGTACACACAGATTGCATCAGATAAAATTTTGTGGGGACCTCTTTCCATGCTACTTCCCCTGTCTGCATTCACTGTCAACTGTTGTCATCTAGTCTATGGGTACTTTTTCTGGGCCTCTGAAGGGGTCTCTTCACATTGTTCTGTTCCTTGTTCATTAACCCTCAAAGCAATGGCATTCATAGGTAAGTGAGAGAGACTCCGATCCGCATGTAAGCATATAACATTGAAATCCTTCAGCCTGCCTCACCAATAATTTGCTTATTCAAAGATTCTTGCTGATATTGAATCTCTGAATGATATATAAGGATTGGTAAATTTCCTAAGAGATACAGGATATGAGGCATCTCTATTACCTGAAGGGCATGCTACCTATGACTTTCTTAGTAAGTACTACTAAAGATTACACTATTGTAACCTTAATATTGTGGCAAGCATACAACTTAGTAATGTTGGAAAGATTAAATCGGGAAGCTTTAGAATTTTCATATTGCATTTTAACTACCGTATTTTATCATTGATGACTTGATAAAGTTGCCTTTTAATCCTGTGACCTCACCAAAGAACTGGGATATTTTTAACATACCCTCTAGCACCTCATGGAGATTATTACTCAGTGGGATATATTCATGTGTAAATAGGTCAGATGCACTCCCTGTTCTCATTGAGTCTCTTTTGTCCATTAAGAAAAATTAATCATAAAAAACAATCTTTCCATAGCTAATAGGTAAGCACACATGATACTGGGCAAACCTATCATTTGTCTTAGCAATCTGGTGTATAATATATATATTAATCACATGCAATTATCACCCAAGTTCCTATATGCTAACATCTGGAATAAAAACTTGGAGTCTGGCATATAAAATGCTTTTTTTATATATTAAAATGATGATATTACTTCCCTATTGGAGGTATCTCTGCTTTCCTATAAAAATTGCCAGATGCCATCAATTACCAATTATCATTCTGTTTTAAATGCAGATATTTTGGTAGTGAAATGCCTAATGTGGATGACTAGAATTTTGAGGTTATTGATGGAAATAAGATGGAACTTCCCTTGTTTTGTAATCATGGCTTGATTATTTTCAGGACAGATACATTTAGAAAAGTCTGTTGAGTTGCATACATAGGTTAACACCCATCATAGTTGACTGTCCCCCATTTGGAATTTCAGGGGGAAATTTTGATTGTGGCATTTATTTCATGGGTATATCCTAGTTCATTATATTAAATGAAAAGTGTGAATGTACTGTCACAACACTTCATGGCTGAGGAATGGGTTATGAATGGCTTTACTCAAGTTTTAGTGGTTTGATTTTGAGGTTGAAGGCCAAGTGACCATGAAAGTCAGGCATGACTAACTACATCTAAACTGCTCATCATCCATCTGCATTGCCATTGTACCAGGTTTGCTTCTTTAAAATATTTTACTTAATCATTTATACTCTCCATTATATTTGTTTGAATGTCATCATAATCTTAATATTTTATTAATAAGATGTTTATTTCAGTACTGAATTGAAGGTGAGACAGTATTTATGCTATGGGTTCCCAGGCTAGTCTTAGCTGAACTGAACTTCAGCACAAAGGGTTAATGATGTCCTGCTGTGTGGACCACCTTCTAACTCTCCCGTACTTTCTGTTGCTCCTAAAGTTCCCAATTGCTATGGTTAACCAATCCGAACTCTTTCATTAGTCATGTTTTCTCTTCATCCCCCACCTCCCTACTGTATGCTTTCTATTTTCTAATATAACATAACCTCCATAATTTATTTCAGTATTGAGACTTTCATTACTGACTACTGAACCCCGCCGCCCAAAAAAAAGACCAGAAATATGTAAGGGAAAACATTGAACATTGTTGTTCTCCTTTAAACATAAACCACTCTTCCCCCCTGAACATATATAGATATACCTGCATTTGAAATATTTTTGTAAATGCCAACTTCAGACTTTAGACTTTGTATAAGTAAGTCCAAACTTTGGGTGATTTAATTTCCACATTCCTGCACTCTGCATTACAAGTCAAAGTATTTCAAATGGTTATCTTTGACAGAGCCTTTACCTCAGTGATTATGGTGTGTAGCTTCATAATGGTTAGTACTGCAACAAATCTCTAGGTATAGAGTTCCTGCCATATGTAAATTGTGGTTGTACTATGTTCCTCACTAAGTCCTCAGTATTTAAATCCATGCATAAAAGACTTCCATATTACCTGGAAAGAACTCAGTCCTACAACTTACATTATGCACTGGTACCTCATACCTCTCAAGTATCCCATGCTCTAGTGTTTGTCTTAGCTCAGCCCAGCTCATTTCAAAAACTCAATCAATCTCCCCTACTTCTGGGTTACCCATCCTTTTAGCTAGACCTTGAGTAGAAAGATTTGGAAAAAAACAAGTGAATACTTTTACTCTGTCTTTAGGAAGGCAAATAAAATATATATTAACTAAATACATTGCCCAGGATAAGTTGTGACTCGCGCTCCTTCACAAAATAAATAGCCCACAAAGAACTTAATGAACTAACCGTGACCAGCCACTGGGGTCCAGCTGATGGAATCACCAAAACAAATAAGTAAATAAACAATTGGCAGCAGCAATAGCTGTTCCACTAACCTTTTAAAAAAATCATTAATTTAAAGTTAGGTTATGATTACTGGATGCTATCTGGTAGTCACAATGCCAGTTGTGATTTCACATTCTAAGTCTAGGAGCATTGTTGAGTCTTGAGACATTCACCCTCTCAGTCTGTCTTCAGATGGTCTGTTGTATGGGTAATGCTGCAGAATTTAAAGGATCAGAATATCTGGAAGCCAAGGGCTTGTGTTTGAAAGTCAAATAATATGGCAGAGTTGACAGATTAGAAACTATGAAAAAATTACAAATTACTAAGAAATTAAAAAAAAAATGATCCACATATAATTATTCAAGTTAACCACCGCAATGGATCATTCAGTATCAACTTTTAAGCAAATAGAAGGGAGGAAGCCAGATTCTGTAGATGAAGATAACACAAAGTATAAATAGTAGTTCAAATACCTATGGACTGGGCTTCCCTTTGTACTGAAGACATGCTGGCAGAAACTAAAACAGTATGGAACAAAGATATTCACTGTTATGGGTAATCTGAGGAAAGTTATCATGGTAATCGTCAAGAACTGAACCACCACTGATTTTATGACTTGTAATTATGGCTGCGTTAGAAGCAGGTCCATTCTTGCTGTGCCATTAAATGTTGCAAACATTTGAAAAAAATGATGTCTTTGTAAATAGGTAAGAAAAGGGCAGTGGATAAGACTTGCATGGACTTGAGCAGAACAAGTAATTTTAGGATAAAAAGGTCTACAGAATAAATTAAATTGAAAATAGACATTAGTGTGCTAATCAAATGTTAACAATGATGCAGTGGGCTATTACAAAGAAACTACAATAAGATAAAAGTATGGCACCAGCTGGATAACCAAGTAGTTTATATTTGGTCAGTCCCTGTTTAATAGTTTTAAATGACCTTACATAATGTGTGTTAAGATATGTTTTGGGGGGTTATTTTCCAATACATTGTAATAAAATTATGAGTGAGCTAGTACATTTGAAAGAATGAACTAAAGAAAGGCACCTTACAGTCAGACCATCATATGGAAAACTATTTACTTTGAAGTGAAAAGATCTACTGATGCTAATGAGACAGACCAACTGAAGAAGAAACAAAGTTAGAAGAAAACTGTATGCAGTCATTCTGAATGATTTAACAATGCAAATGAAATAAGGCTTTCTTACAGAATATGTTGCTGTATGCAAAAAATATTAATAACTAAAGGATCAAATGTACATACTGCTACTACAATTAAAGTACTGATACAGTGCAAAAAGTAGGGGGCCACTGTACCCTGAAGTAGCATTTGTCAGAAAAGATGTTATATTGAGCCCTTGTTTGTTTGAGGTAGTGGTAATGTGCTAGGATGCTAAACAGCTTAAGACACTAATACAACAGTGGATAAATATGTATTTACATATCTTAAAAGAACATACAAAAACAGTCTTAACTCATTAAAGCTACTGAGTCCTCCAAGCATTTGTCTGCTTACATCCATCTGAAACCTCTTGGTGTCAAACACTGCTTCTTCAGCTTTGCACTGTTAATTTCAACACCATGCTACATGGACAGCATTAGAAGATTTTATATTAAAGTTCATATCTGTATTTATATCTAACCTCTGCCAGGTGCAACTAAAGATATTCTGAACATTTACTATTTATTTGCATTGTAATAATTTTCATGTTTCTATAAATGTCTCAGTAATCAAGTAAAACAGGCAGAGATGCTTACCTTCATTTGAAAGTCCGCACAGAATGGAGAAAATGCAGCTGGCAGTATGTGTGTAGCTTGAACGGTTACTGACATAGCATAAACTGTTTATATAACACCACAAAAATTAATATTTGCTGTATTTATTGTAGATTATTAAATCCATTTAAGACTTAGAATCAAATGAATACAACTACTGGAAAGATTACTTTGTGCTGAATAGTTTGCCATTTGCATTTGGGAATCAGTTGATGGTCATGGCATGAGATTTACAGCTCACACCAGCTCATCACACCCATTTACACTTCAGGAACATGCTAGACATGATGAGGTAAAAACACATTATCAGCTAAACAACAGAAAGAGTACCCCATATTCAACGGTTGTGTGGAAAAAGTACAGGGCACCCATGTGAGTCCATGGACTTACAAGAATTAAAACTGAAAGACAACACGCATTTTTATAATATAATAATAATAATAATACACTATTCATAAAAGAGAAGCCCATTCACAAAACACAGAAAATGAACTCAAACTAACTAAGACAAGTCATACCAGGGAAAGAATATAAAACCTACCTATAAATCATGTCACATTCATAAGTTCTAAGAAACGTATATATGGTTCTTTTTTATATGTTAAAAAACTAAATAAATGTCTTAGTATAAAAAACTTTTAAAAAAAGATATGCACATTTTTTAGTATCAAAACAATGAGTATGCTTTTTGGTATAAAAAACAGCATGTATTTAACAGCCTGCAATAACACAGTAGCATAGTTACTGAATACCTTGGAAAAGTTCTTATTTAAAAAAAATAAATTTGCAGTCAGAGAATACAATAAATAACTAGCGTTAATATAGGATTATGTTATAAAATATGTATGTGTATGTACATGTAAATGAATGAATAAATATGTATACATGGAATGAATGAGTAAATAAATACATCCGAATTAAAAAAGTACTATCACCGTAAAAAGATGCAACGAAAACAATAACGTTGGCAATTTAACAAAACTAAAAATAAGAATATCATATAAAATGATATCAATATATTAAGTTGTTAGCATTAATAAATTAAATAATTAAGATATTATGGTATTAAAATTTAGCAGAGCAGAGTTTTAAACAACTACTATAGAGCTATGATATCTCTGTTCTTGCCATAGAATGGCATTAAGTCTCAATTTCCACAATAATTCTTTAAATTCAATAAAACTTTCCCAGGTACTATACCTAGAGTCTCTTGTCACCTTCTGAAGTAACTAGAAACTTAAAATTTGCTTTGATATTGCACAATTGTGTATGTGTAGATAGGGCATTACTAGTGTTATCCTTCACTATATCATGGTCATAGGTTCATAAGTAGGTGCTAGGCTAGCTGCCCTTGTGGGCCATTTTATGTCTACCTAGTAGCACTTGTTGTGTTCAGAATAACCTATCCCATTTGGTTATAGATTGGCCTTACCCATCTTACGGTCAATAATTGTATATTACCCCTAATGAAAATAACTGGGATCATACCATAAACAATTTGAGAGGACTTACATATGGGATAAAGCATTTAGGAGCTGAATCTGTCCATTAGTAGTACAGGAGCCAGTTCTGGGGTGAATGTTCTCTTTCCCCTATATAGATCTAAGTTACCCTTGAAAACAGATGAGGATGAACTTTTTTATGTGAATGGGTAGTCAGTTCCATAACAGTGGTTTCCTTTCTGAAACATACCTTTCCCTCCAAACTATTCTGTTCATGTTGCCAAAGAGGTATAGATACACAGTGTCATCAGTAAAGGGTTTCAAGCATGCCCTGTATGCCAGACACAAGCCACTTCTTAGCATTCCATAGGATACCGAGTATAGTGACAGGGCTTTGAGTCAGTCTATGTAGTACTTGTTGTTTAGGCCTTGTATCCTTTTAGTATGTTATCTCTGAGTGTTTCAATTATTGCATGTAAATGGACAGATACATGGCAAATGGGTCATTATATTCAATGACCATTTTAATGAGGGCTGAGCAAAACGGAATAATGACATCCTTAGATCCAGACACAATCCTTTTGTTTATAATCTGTTGCAGTATAGAATTGTTATACTTTTTTACAACAATTGGCACATGCTGATCAACAGTTAGGTTACTGTCTACTTAAGTTCCCAAATCCTGAACAATTGGGTCAATTCTTACAGGCATATTATCAATGTTGTAGTTCTCTGGAGTAGATGACTTCCCAAATGATACAATAATGCATATGTTGGCATATAGTGTGAAACCATGATGTTTACACCATTTATTTATTTATTTGAGACAAACTTTTCTGCCAGGAATTTGGCATGCTGCTAGCTTGCATTCATCTGCAAATTTAATCATCGATAATATTTTGGTATTGTCTTTTACTTCAGAAAAGTAGATGTAAAACAGGAGAGGTCCCAGCACAAAACCCTGGGGGACTCCACTGGTGATCTTTTTGTGGAAGTAACTTCCTCTATTGTGATAATCTGCATCCTTTCTATGAGCCAATTGGCAATGCAGTGGGTGACATAAGGGTTTATTCCCAGTTAATTTAATGAGGAATTGTATCAAAAGCTTTAGTCAGGTTTAGGTATACAGTGTATACCATTTTGCATTCATCCATTGCTTTGACAAACTTTTCAAAAAATCCACCAGCATAAGTAAGCATGACCTGCCCTTGATGAGCCCAAACTGAGATGGGTTTAGTATTTTCAGATTTCCTATATCCTGATTGATTCATTCCACTATAAGTCATTCCATGGCTTTGCATGTGAGGCTGGTCAGGCTTATGTAGGTGTTCAGCTACCCTTTCTCTGAGAGAGTGTTCATTCTTACTTTGTAATAACTTTCACAGTCTATAAATAACTTTATAGATATCTGGGTCCATCTTAAAAATATTCCAATTTTAAGAAAGAACTTTCTTAATCAAGGTTGAACTACTACTAAACTGCAAGACCACTGCCCTTTCAAAGGTGGGACCTTCCTAATGATGGTAGTAAAAACTGGGGTGATATTCAAATCCTTATTACCAAGTAACAGTCTAAACTTAACCAGCCTACTTGTTCAAACTTCTGCACACAATCTGATTAATAAGTTAACAGGGTAACCCTGTTGCAGAAACATATGATGTAAGATGTTTATTTTCCTTTCAAAGGTTTTGTCCTCAGAAATCATCCTAATCTAATTAGCTGTGCCTTAACTAAGTTGCTCTGTCTAACTTGAAGGCAATTTGTGTAGAACATGTAAGAGTAATTAACAGTGGGCTTCCTGTAAGTACTGGCTGAAGTCTCCCACATCATGTTTGGATGAGGTGATATACTAAAACTTCCCCTCATTCAATCAATGTAAATGGATAAACCTCAGAAATGCTATAGTACCATTTAAATAGTCCATATAATTTTTAACCCCAGTCTCTGAATCATTCCATAAAGTACCTATACCATTTAGATATACAAAATAACCTTTCCAACTACCTTCGAAATCTGAATTTATGACATGTTTACTTTCCTATTCCCATGTAACTAAATTCATAAAAACTTGTGTTCAGGCAACACCCATCACCACCACTTTAATTTGTTTGAAAATATTACCATCAAAAAATAAAAAGTTATTTTTCAAAACTAATTTCATTAAGCCTACTATAAAATTAAAGTCTAACAGAATCCAAGAAATCAGGGGACCGAAAGCTTCTCTAAACATTGCCAATCCTTCTTCATATGGTATGGTACAAAACAAATAAACCACATCTGTTGTTAGAAATGAAAGGTATGCTTCCCATGAATTACTTGTTGCCTTCATTTCAAAACTCAATGAGTCTTTCAAAACATACAAGCAATAGTCATAAAAAGGTTTCAAACTTCTATTGATAAAGAATGCCAAGGGGTAAGTCTTTGACCCCTGTTCAGACAGAACTGGTCTAAGGGAGGACTAAATATTTTGTGGACTTTTGGAATACCAACAAATGTGGGTATTCTAGGGTCATGTGCACATGCAAAATGGTATTCCTCACCACTTATACTCCCTTGTATTAAACTATCATTTAACAATATTTCAATTCTTATGTATCTTATATTTATTTTGTTTTAGATACCTATGTATAGTTACATTCATCATGTAACAAACTGATCATTTTACCAGAGTAAATAATACCATCCATAAACAAAGTGTCTTCTCCAATTACTGGGCTTCATAAAATGAATCGACATATTGCAGAAAGACTGTTCAAAACACCATTTTCAACTGTTAATTTTCTCCTAGAGAAACTATCATTCCCTTTAAAAATCTCATCCTCACAAGCCTATTCAAAAATCCAAATGGGGGGTTGAGAGGTGGAATAGATATACTTCTAACTGAACAATTATTGGTCATCCTCTGTGCTGAATTACCTGTTTACTTAAAGATATTTGCCAAATTAAGCTTCCTGGTGAAGAATTTTAATTCACTAAGAGTATCCACTAAGTCTACTTAAAAAATCATAATGCAGAATAGAAACAACTTTACTATCATTATTAAAATATTACAACCTCTGTAAGTGTGCACAATACTATCCTGAGAGACTAGGATATTAAAAGATAGACAGTCTCCTAGCTCCTCCCTCTTTTCCTTCTCCCTCTGAAAGCTCTTCCCCCTCCTGTCACCTCTTTTCCTTTTTGTTGGTTGCAATACACCCTTCCTTCCTTTATGATGTTGATTGCTCTCTTGGGGGTGGGGATACTGGGCTAATCTCTGGGAAATACTTAGAGGGGAAAACTGTGAAGGGTCTTCAAGGTCAAACATGTTAGAATCACAATTAACAGCCATACCCACAACACCTGTATCCTACTGGGGTAGGTAGAGTTTCCTTCTTCATTAACAGTGGGACCTGACATACTATTGTCTATCACCTAATATGGCACTTTTCTGCACTTATGTCCCCGTTAGGGTAATTACTATTCTTCCTATGATTGGAGGCAGAGTATACCTTTTTGTTAGCATAATCATTCTCATCTCATTTCGATTTCTTTTATTATTTTTTTAACATCATATTGTCCTGGTCACCTTCAATAAATACACATTACACCAAATGACATTTGGCGACCTTTATTAAACTTCCATAATATAACTTTAATAACTAATATTTATTAATTACAACCAAATATAGTATAGCTCATTTTAATCACAGCATAAACATCCATGTTATGTTAATCAGGACAGCATGACCTCACTCATCCTGACCCAGTAAGCAGCTTCCATACCTCCACACACTTACTTTACTTATGAAGCAGCGTCTAACAACTCACTTCATATACCATTTATTGAATTATGCCTTCCACCAAATAAGCAGCGTTCTTACCTCTGCTCACTTATATTTACCAGTAAAATATCCAATACCAGAAGGGTAACAGAAGAGGGAAAGCCTGCCCCTCTTATTCGCCCTACCCAGACAGATAAAATAAGCTCAATCCCCACCAATCCACAAAAAAGGGAGGGAGGGTGGTTAGCAAGTTCACACCAAAATGTGATCCCTTACCCAGCTACACTAGCCTAAACCCCTTAAGCCCATCCCCCATTCACCTAATTTCCTCCCATTCATCCATCCTTCCCATTTAAGCCTTTCACCCCCCCCCCACTCTATGAACTCCACCTAATATATTTATCTAAACCCCTTCTGAAGATGTCCCTGGACAAACTGGTTTGTTACTAAACCTCATTTGTCCCGGTCCCCTTCAATATACACACATCACACCAAATGACATTTGACAACCTTTATTAAACTACCATAATATAATTTTAATAACTAATATTTATTAATTACAACCAAACATGGTATAGCTGATTTTAATCGCAGCATAAACATCCATGTAGTGTTAATTAGGACAGTGTGATCTCACTCATCCTGACCCAGTAAGCAGCATCCATACCTCCAGTCACTTACTTTACTTATGAAGCAGTGTTTCACCACTCACTTCATATACCATTTATTGAATTACACGTCCAACCAAATATGTCAGGACAGCGTGATCTTAATCATCCTGACACAGTAAGCAGCATCCATACCTCCACTCACTTGCTTTACTGATGAAGCACTGTCCAACAACTCACTTCCTACACCATTTATTGAATTGCACCTCTAACCAAATAAACAGCATCCTTACCTCTGCTTGCTTATATTTACCACTAAAATATCCAACACTAGAGGGGAACAGAAGAGGGCAAGCCTGTCCCTCTTCTCCACCCACCAGCCTGAACAGACTGTTCCCCCTGTCACCTACCAAAATTTCAACACCCTAACCATCCATACCAAAGGGGATGGGTGATTTGGCCAAACATCATTCAGTATACCCATCTTCTCTAAACCCAACCGGATTCCTATTAGCAACCCTAAAGCCCTGTCATATGAGGACTGAAAGCCGCCACTTGACTAACAATTAAACCAATGATCCCTTTCCCAATATTAAAATAATAACCATATCTTTTGCATAACTTGTGTATAATAACATACTTTTCACTCATTCCAACTACCAATATTAACCTCGTAATGTGCCCCGGGACATTACCTTGCCCTAGGCAACACCAAAACATTAAACCCAATGCCATGTGATACCACGCAAGGGCAATTGCTTACCATCATCCTAATGGCAACCCAGTATCATAAGTCCAAAAGCAATCCTGCCATCCATCCAACTATCCAGTACAAGTGTAGTACAGAATGACCATCTTAGCCTTTGCTGACTCCCAAAAACTTTCAGAATGACTGATTACAGCCATAACATAAATGCCATTGAAAATGTAACCCTTTGAACTTCATATCCCAACACTAATTTCCACAACAAACCCCATCCTGACAATAGTCAGTCTGTCTGTCTTTCCTCTCAACCTATACTGATCCTTGAAACCATTGACCAGTAACCAAATGAATTCACTCAACCTTGTCATTCATGCAACTGAAGTAGTCATAGCTGGCTCCGCCTTACCAAATGAACTGCCTTACCTTGCTCTCAAACCTGACAAAGAACTAAATCTTTCCATCAAAATTCTTCCCACCAACCACTGTAACCCACACCTAAGTGAGCTAGCCTCGCCCTGTCATATGTTTTACTTATAGAGAGGTGCCCCAAACTCCTGTGGAAAGCCTTTAACTTTAATGCAACGTGATACACTTCTGCAAGCAGATAATACAATCCATCCTACTGCCATCTTACACAATTGGAGTGAATCCAAATCTCCAGTACCCACTAAGCCTACTCGACGTTACAACTCCCCAAATTATGACACCCCAAACCCAACACCTCCTATAAAATGTGTAAACAAGATGTAAATCCCCATGATCAACCCCATCCTTCTGCCCCAAGGGTTAACCTAGTAAAGTAATACAAAGGCAACACAATGGTAAACTACACCAACTTATTAACCCCTACCCAAGCAACCCACTTAAACTGACCAACATGCAACTTCAGTAATGCATAACTCCCCAAAAAAGCCACATTTGAACAACAAACCCACCTCATATATCTATCCCTCTACCAAACAACCAGATGGGTACTATAAATTCTCCACAGGGTTCCACACATGTCCCTCAACGGACAAAAGAAGCCATATGTGGAAAAGAAATTGAAGTTGGCTAGCCTACATGGGCCCTAAAACAACTAACTTCATAGCTTCCTATTCTATGATTGTTGTGATTCTGCCCCACCTGTAAATCCCAGACTCCCTATAAGCAACCCCTGGCCCTGCATTACCTTGACCCAAGCATACCTTCCTCTGCAACCCAATTGTGCATGACTCCAACAATCAAAATCCACACAAGAAGAATCAATTACCTTTCAAAGTTATTTCATCAGGGCACTGACTGCTGCTCACTCAGCACACACCTATTTCTGATGACATTGTGCACCACCCAAGCCACCGGGACATCCATTGAAACAGGCTCCATCACTTCCAAATCATCCTCCTTCAGGTCACCAATCGCAGTCGACTCAATTCCACACCTCCACAATCTGTGACCAAACTGACCTCATTGTGATCTGCAAAAGAAATAAATACTGTAAATTTTCTACACACACAAACCAAAACTTCTTAATGACATTAGGCATCCCCCAGGGCACATCTTGTTCATTGGCTACATAAATGCACTCACAATTTATATGCAACACCACAGTGAAGCTTAAGAGTCTTTAACAAAGTTCAACACAAGATTTCTTCCCAAATCCCACGTTAACGATATAACCAATATCAGTGGTAACTAAAACAGAATCATTCCATGAAAAGGCCTTTTCTATAAATAGAGTATCACATTCCAACCATCCTATGAGATTCCTCAATAAATCTATTAGCCGGTATTCTGAGAAATGAAAATTAAAGCACTTCATACTTGTGCCAATACTGCAGATAGACTTACCCCTCAAGAAAATGCAGTGTCAGGGTTCAAATGCTACCCTAAGATTCAACCTCTCTGTTGCTCCCCCCTTTCATTCAGCTATTCCTTCCCCATTTGTTATATTATTCCAATTTATTTATATTTACTATTAGTATTGGCAAACACCTGTTACTGCTTTGTGTGCATCTCCCAGCCCGCCTTCTTTTTTTTTAATTATACCTATATACACATATACATCCGTATATATGAACATATACACACATATATACCTATACACAGACTTATACCTATACACATGCATATACAAGAGCAGCTACCCCTACATAAAATGCCCCCTTTAAAATATAGCTCAGTGAAATTGAGAAGCTGCTGGCATGCAGATATACAATCTGAAATTCCATTATGTAGAGGCTATCGTCATCAGATCCCTGTAGTGATTCACCTTAAAAAGTGGACCACAGTATGCCTCCCCCCAGCGAAAATGTAGACCTCCAATGAAAACTGCACCCATCATTCCCAAGCAATCAGGAGTAATCCCTGACACCATAAGAAGGGACACATTACTACTGTTACTACTGTTTACTTGAGACCTTAATGGAATAAGCAAATGAGAACTTATACATGCTCTGAAGTAAAGTCTTAATAATCCTCACCACTGCCATTATCTAACAAGTTTATTTCCCATCTTTTTTTTTTTCCTGTCCCCGACGCAAGTTTAAGGCAAGATTAGGAGGTAAAAAATGAACATTTGATAGAAGCTCAATGTCCCTGAAACTCCGAGAGAGTTGCTAGGTATCCTGTATCCTGAACTGGGCACTCTCAGTTTACCCCTTTGCAATATTCAGTAGCTGAAAAGTAATAACTGACAGTACACCTGTTTCTCCTAAGCCTATACACAGCATCAGGCACCATCAATAAAGATGCACCTATTGGCACTTACTGCTTCATGCAGTACAATTCGGGATCCCAAATGAATCAGTAAAAACCCTAAGTGTAAACACTTCAAATGATATAGAAACAAACTGTGAAACAGAACTTAGACTGAGCCAGACACTTCAGACTATGAGCTCACCACCCCTTCACAAAAACACGCTTCTCAAATTCCAACCTCCTCCCGGTTTCTGTTTGCCACTCCATCAAACCTGCTTTAAAAGAAGATCTTGTCAACATTAGCACTGTTCCCTAACCCATAAACCTTTAGTTTTATGATTATATCACTCTTGCTCTACCTCTCTAATACTTCTTTCCTATTTTCTCCTCACTCTGGCTGTCCCTTTCTCCTTCACACCATTTGCTTCCCTGTTTCCATTAGCTTAACTCTATCATGACTTTTCTTAACCCTCTTCAACTCACAACCTACAACATTACTAGCTTTAAAACTCTCATCTTAACATGTTTACTACCTACTATCCCTCTGCAGCTCACCCAACTTGATTTCTTTCTTTTTTTATATATTTTATTGACTTATGAAAAACACTCAGTGCCTTGCTGCTGACCTACCAGAAAACCACAATTCATTGTGAATCAGACCAAAACTGCTAGGCCAAATCTAGACAACCTGTGAAATCCATATGGCTGAGAGGCATGAGGCAGCGAAATCCAAACTGAGGAAACCATGGATGACAGAAAGAGACTTCCCAAACATCCCCCCTTGCAGGTGTTATTGCTTCCCTTGCTGGCCTCACATCTTGGCCTGCGAAAATGCGTGTGAAAATGACCAAATGGACACTGAAGGGACAGGAAGGTACAAGACCCAACCAATGAGACCCATGTCTCCCCATAAATACCCATAAAACCAAAATACAATGTTGAAAACCTCGCAACATCAGGAACTCACCAACAACCCACACTCCTCCCACACATGAACTTCATATTCCAGCCCTGCAACCCACAGAGTATGTACCCCACATGCTCATACCTCTCAACCTCTTAAGGGCTAGAAATCTGGACAAAGCCATGGATAAGAGTGAAGAAAGGCTCTGCATCTCCCCACCCAATTTAAATAGCATACTACCAACTAGTGAGGTAACTAAAATAACGAATTCCGCATCATCATGAATTTCTGGCCTGGCACTACAGAAAACTAGACATATTAGTAAGTATCATGCCAGAGACGACAATATTATGAAGACAGACTAGAATTATAAGGCAAAATTTGGACCTGAAGTGAATACAGCTCAAGCCCCGACAATTACAACCACAGAAGAACGGACAAAGTTACCACAAAGTGGGCTCCACACATCTCACACCTACAATATTAAAATGTGTCTACTCTCTACTGAGCCTGCTACAATGCGACCCTGCTATCAAAAAAAAAATTATATACAATTACTCACCTCCACCATCTGCGCACAATTATTAAACCAGGGCCTACCTCACACCAGTATACCTAGGTTGTCTTGGACATAAACCTCCCATCTAGCAAGTTCACGCCAAAATGTGATCCCTTACCCAGCTACACTAGCCTAAACTCCTTAAGCCCATCCCCCATTTACCTCATTTCCTCCCACTCATCCCTCCTTCTCATTTAAGCCTTTCATCCCCACACTCTATTAACACCCACTAATATATTTATCTCAACCCCTTCTGAAGATGTCCCTGGACAAATTGGTTTGTTACCAAACCTCATTTGTTAACTTGTCTACCTACAGAAATACATGCTGATATCTTTTGTAGTAAGAATCAAATAAATCATTTTTAATATTAGTGTCCAAAATTTTAAGATATAAAATTAAACAGTTTATCTTATGCTATTGTCTTTAATACTGTCATCAACTTACATCCTTGATTATCAAACATAGTTGTTGTTGTTGTCTTTCGGATTTTCCTGGTTAGGAGTCGCCACAGTGGAACTCCGGTCCACTAATGAGTGGCAGTAGATATTCACGGTGCCGAGTTGCCAGCTCAATGCCCAATCTTCAATGAAGGCACGCCCATTCACGCATGTTTTTCGGAATGCCACTCAACCCGCGGGGAGGACATGCAGACTCCACACAAAAGGCACTCCCCGCACACTAGCTGAGAACCGAAAAGGAGAACCTCTTGTTGTGAGGCAACAACGCTACCGCTGCACCACCGCGGATGCAACAAGCTCTAATTAAAGTTCTGAACTAGAATTTAGTGCATTGGGAAACTTCTAAGCATGTTGTCCTTTTTGGAGTCCTTTTTGAACCCTGCTATTCTTAATGCTTCCCTTAAAAAATAATTGTCAAGTTGTAAACTACTAAGTTTAGAGAATTTCTTCTCAAGCTTGTCCAGTTGTTTGTACAGTGATCCCTTGAGTCCCTGTTCACAGTTGGTCATAGTAAGAAAAAAAAAATTAAATAGCCAGTTATCAGAGCTAAAATCCACATGGTCATTCACGCACCCGATCGTACTGCAATGGGCACCACTTCTTGAAGCATGCGAACTATCTTCAAAGCCCTTGGTTGTGATAATGGACCCAAATATGCATAACATTTTGGAGACAGGCCCATCATTTATATAAATGGCAAAAATCTCAAAAACAAGTATGAAAAAACACTATTAGTATTATGAATTTTGTTAATGGTACTGGAACAATACTTACAAATAAAAAAATGTGGCACAAGGACGAGAGGCACGTGCGACTAATGTAAATACATTTGGAAAGCAGAAACATTGCCAATACTATATAAAAGTGGTCCTTTAAAGTTAATGGCTTCAGCAAGTCATGGTTCCTGTGATGTGGTTTACATTGTGACTTGTCAGGGCTGTAAAAGTTAATATGTAGCAAGATGGAACGCCCAGTCCAAAGAAGAATCTATGAACATTATTTGCCATAACCCTCCCTAATTTGCATATTACTTCCACCTCTGTTCTACTTTTCAGAATATGTTAATCATATTCCCTCCATTCTAGCATTTTAATAACTCACTATCTCATCCCTGAACATCTATCCTCTGCACATGGCAACCTAAAAACACACAATCTCTTGAAAAATTCTATATAATTATGATGCTACCATGTAAAGGATATGCTTACACTGACTCTGCTTCCTCATATATGTACACTATACTCTGCTTCCTCCTATATGTTCACTATATTTTATTAGTTGTAACCTGCAGTTCATTTCTTTCCTATGTTTTTGTACTTTTTTCGGCCATATTTTTCTTCACTGAATGTATATTTTATGTACTTAGTTATTTCTGTTTTTTTTTTCTAAAATGTATGTCAGGTTTTGTATTTTTTGCTTATGTTATTTCTAGTATGTAATTCATTAATCTGTATGCTGGAGCTTTGCTCTTCAGGGCTCCACTGAAAACGGGCCATATGGCTCAGTTGGACTAAGGTAACAAATGTCAAATAAATAAATAAACACCTACATGGTATAGCAAAGGCTAACACTAGCAATGCCCTATTTAGAGGGACAGAATCATGTGAGGGCAAAGTAAATTTAAATGTTGTACTTCGTACAGAAGGTGATGAGATACTCTAGGGCTGGTGTCTTGGAGTATCTTATCGAATTTAAATAATAATTATGGCATTTGAGACTTAATGCCACTGTGTGGCCATGGCTGAACAATTATATGCCTATACCAAGTGTTTTAAAACCATGATCAGCTAACCTTTAATACCATAATACTAGTTTTATATGTGCTTATCATTTTTATATTTCTAAATTACTATCATTCTAGTTTTTAAAGTATTGTTTAAGGGGATTTGATTATTTTAACGTGGATGTATTTATTTATTTATTCATTCCACAAATACATATTTATTCATCATATATATATATATATATATATATATATATATATATATATATATATATATATATATATGGATCTAGGACGTTTGATCAAAAGATCAAACATCCAAATCCATTTAGGGCAAGCATACTTACGAGAAAGTGCTTTTCACTGAAGAAGCACTTTCACGTAAGTATGCCTGTTGCCGAGGCCATACTATGGTGCGGATAAGGGAAAATTCTCTTTTCTCTACTGTAGTGCAGTCTCAGAGGGAGAATATTAAAGCAGGGGGGTGTGGTGGGCACAGGGGGGTGAGCCCCCCCTGCAGAAACATAATTTTGTGTTTTTTTTTTTTTTATTAACACGCTTTAACGAAAGCGCTTTTTCAATAAAAGCGCTTTCATTAAAGTGTGTTCGGTGGTTATGGATTCAGACGTTGGATCTTTTGATCAAACGTCCTAAATCCATATATATATATATAAATATATATATATATATATATATATATATATATATATATATATATATGTGTGTGTGTGTGTGTGTGTATATATATATATATATGTGTGTGTGTGTGTGTGTGTATATATATATATATATATATATATATATATATATATATATATATATATATATATATACATATACACACACACACACACACACACACACACACACACACACACACACACAGTTAATATATTCCTATATTAAAGCTAGTTATGTATTAGGTTTGGAACAGACCATTTTGTCCTGGGACATCTTCAAGTGGGGTTAGATACATAGATTAGCAGGAATTAAGAGAGTAAGGTGAGAATAGACTTAAATGGGATGGAGGGATGTCTAGGGGGAAATGAGATAAGGGTAAGGAGGGGCTTAGAGTATTTCCTCAAGTATAACTGAGGTAGGAGTCACATTTTTGGTGTGAACTTGCTAAGGTACGTTCATGTCCTAGATCGACGACCGGAATGTATTGTGTAGCAGGTAGACCTTGGTAGGAATAACGACAAGAAGTTGGTGTAAACATATTAGTTAGTTTTTTTTCTTCCCACACAGGGTATTACTAATCACTCGATAAGCCTTTATATCTGTGCAGATAATAAATCAGACATTTAGATGAGTACATGCAGTACATGAAGGCTATAAAATAATATGTTGACATAATTAAATATGATTGTTGAATATTCTGATATTGCACTCGCTGCCTGTGCTGGTTTAGCATATTTTGATTATCAGAACACAAGCATTTTTCTTTCGTTCTAGTGCTGGTGGTTTACATAGGAATTTCTGGTGGGTTGTTTGGTTTGAGTCGTAATACTGCGGTGGCTTTCAGCTGTTTTGTATGGCTAGAGCTGGATGTTTTCACATGTAGACTTGGCTTTGGTACGGTATTTGGGTGATCTTTATTAGGTGGCTGTCGTAGTTGGTTTTAGACAGGGTTTAATTCATTGGATGCGTTGGGCTGTCAACAGCAGCTGGGCGAGAAGCACTTCTCATTCCATCCAGTACAGCTCTTTTGATTGTGCACCTTTAACTCCTAGTGGGCGTGGCTTGAGCCTTTAAAAAATAAAGTTATCACCTTACATCATTGACATAAGTCAAATATCAATACAATTGTGTTTGCCATCATGTATGCTTCAAGATAAAATATTCTGATACCTAGTACAGGGCATGGTTTCGGAATTATTAATGCAAATATGAACAAGCAATATTTGACGCCTAGAGGAGCAGTAGGAGGTAACTGCAGATGCACCTGGAGGTGTCACTTGGATGTAATGAGTTATTTGGCCGTGTAACAGGACCGGCTTTCATCATAGATCTGACAGAACTGTTTTGCGGGGTTGCTGCACGTGTGCAGTAGTGTGCTGGGTTGTTGGCTGGTGCTCTGTTAGAATCCTTTCGAATGGTTTTGTCATTGGTATCAGGGAAACCAGCTGATACATTCCGTGTTTGGTTTTGAAAAAAAAAAAGGGGGGAAAGGAGGAGAGATTGAGCAGCAGGAGGGCAGACAGGGGATTTTGGTTGGTCATCACAGTTGTTCTTGGTGGTTGAATGGTTGCGATGAGGTTTCTTGGTTTCTTTGGTTTGGTCGCTGCTCTGTTTTGGTCATGCGGGTTGTTCTGTTCGGCCAGACTGGATAGGGTTTGTGGGGTTGAATTGGTGCATCTACATTCATGATGGGAGTCCGATGTCATTGTGTCGGTTTCTGGGGGGTGAATTGTGCACAACTGGTTGTGCCTTGAGTGATCTTGGCATCTGGGGTCAGATCCTCAGATGTCCAAGTGTTTGGGAGTGTGTCCTTGTTTTTGGGCTTGATTTACAGCTTGCTCAGTTTTCTGGATCCCCCTCATCATGTGTGGTTTCTGAGGTTGCCTGGTGCACAGGGGATGGTGGAGCGGTGAGTGGTGCTGCATGGCCGGCATGCTGGGCAGGTGTGTTGTTGCCTCTTGTTTTGGACATTTTTCATGGAGTTGTGGTTTTCCGTTGGATTTGTGGCAGGTCATAGGAGATTGAGGCAAGAAAATGTTAATAGACCATGTGTTTCAGACTTCATGCCCTTCAGAGGATTCATGATACTGCAGGCTCTGTTATTCTGTCAACGTTCTAGGTTGTCAGGGTGGTGCTTGCATGCAGGCTGTGGCCAGCAGTGTGTGGTAGGATGCTTGCGAGTGATTTGGTGCCTGGGGTAGGGAAGAGGAAGTCTGGTTTTGTCAGGGTTGGTTGTGCCATTACACCTTGGTGGGGAGTCATTTCTCATGTCTCTTGACTGTCGGAGTTTTAAAGGGGTCCAGGATTAGGCTGGTGTTTGATGGGTTCTATATGGAAGGTGTGGTGGATAATTGTGGCAATCTGAGGTTTGCCGTCTGGAGGATGACATGCGTTCGGGTTTCTGGCTTTGAATCCTTCTTTCAAATCACGTTTACAAAGCAGCTGTTACTATGAGCATTTCCATTTATTCATATGATTTTCAGGAATATTAGGATTGGTTGTCTTACTCTGCTGTACCAACACTGGGAATACAACTGACAGCTATCGTGCAGTGAATCAGAATAATAGTGTCTCGGGTCAGGAGCGGATTGGACCAGTGGTTGGATGTTTGCTTTCAGATACAGGGGCAGCCTCATGTCTCTGCTGCTGGTCTGTAGCGTTTTGTTGGACATGGTGTTTGCTATAGAATTGAGTGGTGAATGGAAAGGTAGTGTTCTTTTGGGGGAAGTTACTGTGCCGCGTTCGGACTAATTTCCTCAGCAGTGACCGGTGGTGGCTTCTCGTGGGTTTTCTGAGTGAGTTAAGTTACACTTTGCTCCACTCATGCTCATTGTGGAGCTAAGTCAGTGCCGGCTCTTTCTCCTTACAAGAGGCATGCACACACAATAAAAAAAAAATAGAGAGAGAAATAATTCAGTAAAGGAGCTTTGTACCATCTTCGCAATGACCTGGAGGGTAGGATCTTTGGGTTTCACAGTTTGTGGTATTGTGATATTCCATGATGTCTAATAGGGCAAAGGAGTATTCACCTGCTTGGAGTGTGTGGACAAGTTATACTAATGCACAAACTGTTATTCTATAAACTTGTGAAGTTTGAAGGGCAATGTTTAAATTGTCCCTAGTTTTGGGCCTTTGTCCAATTATATTCCTGGCTGTGTCCAGACTTCTTGTGGTTAAGAGGTATATAAAAGGAAAAAAAAGAAGAAAAAGAGGTCAGTCATGGCAGTTTCAAACTTCCCGCCCTTTCCAAGGGCTGCTGTCACATGTGTTCTTGCAACTTTGAGTTAACAGGAGCAATGTTTTGCATTGCAGGTTGGTTCATTGTCTGTGATTTGTCCAAATTAGGGGCAAATCATTACAGACAAGTTAGAAAATACTGATTGACAACTGGTGACATATAAAGAATGTCAGGATTTCAGGATTCATTGGGTCATACATTTAGCATTTGAGGAGGGGAATACCTTTTGTTTTTTTGGTCAACTTATGGGCCAGATTCATAAGCACGGAAATGCATTGTGCACGTATGCTGCAGTGAATGTGCTAATATTCTCGTGTCTCAGTTGGGTAGTTACTTTTGTGGGTGTTCTTGGAGACTTTGGCATGTTTCCTCATTCTCACCGTGGCCGTAGAATGTTGGCAGTTTGGAGGGAATGCTGGTCAATCCTTCATAACATTTGTAGTTTCTGGGGAATTATTGAGGACTGAAGTCATTTGAATATTATTCTAGTAACTTTTAAGTTTTAAAACAGAATATTTAAATCTGTTTCTATTTTTATCACCTTCCTCACCATCTTTCCCATCAGTTGTTTGGTATGCTCGTGCCATTGCAAACCCATGGTGGTATTCATTTCTGCATGGGGGTTTATACTTGAGAAGGCATTATTTCTTCATTACAGTATTGAGGCAGGCTGGCGGGGTGGCAAACTTTATGATTCCTGGGGGTGTGGAATACCTTAGAGGAGCACCGTTCTTTTTCTCCTCTGGTGGTAATATGGGCAGGCAAAGCAGGGGGAAATAAAAAAAATGGTATTTAGGTAACTGCATGATGATGTGCTATGCAAGGAGGTCACAGAGGCTGCCAGGACAGAGTTGTATCAGCCCAAGGTCTGAAGGAAGGGGTTCCTTTTAGGTGATGGATGTTGCTGCACAGGTGTTTTGAATGCTTGAGCTACACGCGGTGAGGTCATAGGTGGGAAGAGGTCAGTGGCCTGAAGGAAGCAGAGCTGTGAGGTAATGGATTCTGCTGGGTGGATATTCTGTTGACTGGAGTGGAGAACAGTGAGGTCTCAGGTGATCTTACTCTACTCAGTTATTTGTAGATCGAGTTTCAGGAAGCATTGCGGGTATGCAGGTGCTTTTGGGCTATTTCTGGAACTGGGTGCTTTGTTGTTGTCTGGGACGTTAGAAGACATAAGCAAGGCTTAGTTTTGGCTTTAAGGGAGAGGATGAGAACAAGCAGTAGATTCAGGCTATTAAGCCTGTGGACTCTTGCGATTCATGGGGAAGATAGGGTAGGCTGTGGGGGGGGGGGGGTACAGTGTGAGGTGTGGTACACAGTATGATAAGTTTATTATTCTGCACTTGGGAGTGGTTGCCAGACTTCTGGTCTAAGGTTTTTCATAACTTAGCTATATTCAGGTAAGTGAGTTTCACAATCCAGAGTGCAGTGCATGTTGCTCATTGTTAAAATGGGCTAGGGTGAATGTTGTCCTTGTCATAAGGTCATATAGGTGGAGCTGTAGGGGAAGTTTGCATCTCTGCTTTTTGTAACTGGCCGTTTTTAATTTTCCTTGGTCTAGTCATTAATTTCATGAGACCTCCCGTGTTGGTAGAAGAATGATTATTTTAGCTATAACATAAGACCTTGTTTTATTTCTCAGGGGTATCTGTTGTTCTGTTAGTAAAGGAGTTGGGAGATAATTTGATGGGATCTTTGGTAGGACATTTAATTTTCAGGGGTGTTTTGCATCTGGTAATGTCTACATTTTATGCAGTTGATAAATGAGACATGCCTTCGGGGGTGTATAATGGTCTTTAAAAATTTGGTTTATGCATCTGTGGCTTATTTACAGTCTTTTCTTTTTCAGATCACTCTGACTACAGCTTGAGATATGCAGAGTTGGTATTTACTTAGGGGACTGAAGAAATGTGGACTTGACAGGTAAGAAAAGAACCTGAGGAGGGTTTCAGCTGATGGAGTGGTACGACAGAAGTTCAGGGGTTGCCAGCAGTGCAACGAATATTGAGTTGCTGGTTCATTGTGTTTTTCTTCCCTGCAGGCACTAGGTAATGTCTTGTTTTTGTTTGATCTTGTATGAGGAGCATCAATGTGGAATGTTACACTGTTTTATGGGTAGCGGGAATCTTCTTGGAATGGGTCAGATATTATTGCAGACATCAGGAGTAGGGGATTAGCGAGTTGCATTGTGTCAGTTAGGCTTGTGAGCTAGATGGGGGGTTTGATTGGAGGATTTAGATTTGTGTTACTGCAGTTTCAGGATAGACTGCGCTGGTTTGATTCACTATATTCTGAACAGTAATAGTGTGTCATGAACATTAAGTGACATGGTGGCATCCGGCATTCTATAGTTTGGTATATGGTTTTGGTTAGTTTTGCTTGGCTTGGTCTATTGTTGGTGATATTGGCCTTGATGGTGGTATTTTTGTGGTCGTACTGCTATGAGCCATGATGGTGGTTTATGTCTCTTAGTGTTTATAATGAGTAGTTGGTGTGATGGTAGCATTTTATTAAATGTTATTTAGAATTGATTTAAGAGGGGTTTTACATTCATTGGGCAGTTTTTCTTCGGTGGTACTATAGGGTTGCAATGTGGCATGGTGGTATGCATTTGCCTCAGCATGGCTTCAGTGGTGGTTTGTTTCAGTAGAGGGTCCAGTGGATGGTAAGGCTCTTGGTATCATTGTGCGGCTTCCTGTGGTCGGGTGGTATGGTTTAATTACATCATGGCAGTAGTTATGATAGGTGATGTGGTTATGGTTTGCTACCTTAGCATAGGTGAGGGGTCAGTGGTTTGTTTTCACTTGTTAGGTACTTGGCTGATTACATTAGTATGTATAGGGTTAGGAGGTAATGATTTGGATCCAGAGTGGTTAGGGAGGGGTACACCGAATGATGTTTGTCCTACTGCCTTAATGGTGGTTAGATTGCTGGAAGTTTGGTCAGAGAGAGGGCGGGAGCCTGGTCAGGCTGGTGGATGGGGAAGAGGGGCAGGCTTGCCCTCTTCTGTTCCCCCTCTGGTGTTGGATGTGCAATTTAATAAGTTGGGAAGGAAATTGAGCAGTTGCTCTGTTGGATAAGTTAATAAGCAAGCAGAACTGCTTATTTGGATGGTGGTGTAATTCAATAAATAGAAGGTGAGAGGGTAACGCTGCCTTGATATTGCAAAGATAAGTGAGCAATTGGGGAACGCTGCTTATCAAAAGTGAGTGAATATGCTGCCCTTAAAGTTATTTTATGTTTTCTTTCATGGATGTTATCACCTGTGTCATGTTTTGGTTGAAATTTATAATTATTGGTTAACAATTGTGTTTATGGAAGTTTAATAAAGATCGGTAAATGTCATTCGGTGTTGTGTGCTTATTGAAGTGGACCAGGACAAATTGTATTCTCTGACTGTAAAATGGCATTTTTGAATAAGAAAAAACTTTTACCAAGACATTCAGGTGAATATACTACTGTGTTGTTGCAGACAGTAAAATACTTGCTGTTTTTTATACTAAAAACATATGCATCATTTGTATACAAAAAAGAAACGTACATATTTTTTCCATACTAAGAAATGTATATAGTTTGTTTTAACATGCAAAAGAAGCATATTGTTTGTTGCTGTTTAGAACTTATGAAAATAACAGGGTTTATATTTTTTTTGTTTTGTTTAACTTGTGTAAATTATCTTGGTTAATTTGAGTTTATTTTCAAATTATACAGCCGCGGTGGTACAGCGGTAGCATTGTTGCCTCACAGCAAGAGGTTCTCCTGTTCGGTTCTCGACTGGAGTGCCTTCTGTGTGGAGTCTGCATGTCCTCCCCACAGTCGAGTGGCTTCCGAAAGACATGCGTGAATGGGCATGCCTTTGCTGAAGGTTGGGCTTTGGGTCTGCAACTCGGCACCATAAAAATCTACTGTCAATCATTAGCGGACCGGAGTTCCGCTGTGGCGACCCCTAACCGGGAAAAGCCGAAAAGACTAACAAGATTGTGTGACTGCGAATGTGTTTTGTGACTGGATGATTGCTTTATTGATAGTGTATTATTATATTATAAAAGCATGTGTTGTCTTTCAATTTTAGTTCTGATGAAGTCCATAGACAGGGGGGCAAAAATGCTTAACTAAAATTGATAATCAAAAATGTATTATTCACTTGGGTACACTGTATTTATTCCATTGATCAATATACTGTGTTCTTACTGGTTTTTGGTTATTTGTCTATAGCACATGCTGTGTCTCTGGATTTTTTACTGCTACTGACTCTTGATAGCCTCATTATAAGCTAATTTGCATGTTTTCTGAATTGTAGCTGCTGCCTTTTATACAGACTCTGGCTGATCTGCATATTGCAGTAGTGACCTGCTGCTGCTCATGTAGGCAGTGAAATCCTCCATCTAGTCAGTTGCATATGTGCACACACACACACACACACACACACACACACACACACACACACACACACACACACACACACACACGTACCCTCCTGTGGTTTCTCCCCCCCCCAATAATACTTTAGTACATTATGGCTGGTAAGTATTCGGTCCTGATGTCTAGTGTATTCCCCCAAGCTGATCCCTGCTATACTTTCCATCCTTCTATGGCATTTTAAAGAGTTAGGTGTGGCAGTGTAGTGTTCTCCTTCACCCTCATCACCCTTATGATGAGTATGTGCCATTACAGCACTTATCACTGAAGTCTAGTGTATTCCCCACCCCCAATGTCTGTTGTTACATTGCTACCAACACAGCACTTAAAGCATCCTCCTGGTACCCATATAGTAATGTTGGTGCTGGTTTGGCACTTTGGAAATTGCTTCCATTTCCCAGGTGGATCACCCCAACCCTGATCACCATATTAAATTTTGCATCGGTAAAGCATAAGCCACATTTATCTCCCTGTCTCCATAGAAACACTGGTACCAGTACAGCAATGTAGAGTGTGTATACTCCAACCACCTGATCACCATAGTAATTTTGGTGCTGGTACGGTACTTTGAACTATCATTTCTGGTGTCTGTGGTGTCTATTGGTTCCCCCTACCCCAATCACCCTTATGATTTATGTGCAATTACAACTCTTCAATTTATCCCTGGAGGTCTACTGGTGCCCCCCACCCCTTGCCACAGTAGTAACAGTGCCAGTACAGCACTTTAGAAATGATCCCTTGGCATCTAGTGTATCCTGTCACCCTGTGTCTTTTCTATTCCAGTGGAATTATGGCACTTTAAAATTGAGCCCTGGTATCAAGTGGTTTTGCCAACATCCTTGTTCAGCAGTTGAATATGGCCTTTTGGCTATAATCACTGCTGTGAGGTGGTGGGGATAACTCTGCTGATATACATGAATGGACACTTTCATAAGTCACTTAGCTGTGTGTATACTTACCTGCAGGTGGCTCTGGGTAACAGCACATGGCTAATTAGCATATACCTATCCCCATTAGCATTCTGCAAGGCTACATGGCCAGCTGTTCATGGTGCTGTACTTATTCATGTTGGTGGACCATGCAGCACCATGTAAGGGTGCTTGCTGAATACAAAAATGTACTACAACATGTACTCATCCATGTACCCTTCACAGTACATTTATGAATCCAATCCACAGTTTCCTATTAACATTTATGGTTCATGAGATGTGGACCTTTATTTGAAATGAGAGGCTATAACCTATTTTTTTTTAAATGCTCATATCATGCCCATTTTAAGTTAGAGTACAAAGTTGAAAGAGCCAAGTGTCAAGGAATTAGTTAAAAACAAAATGTACCTTGTCATATCATATCAAAAAGTACCTGCAAATATACTTGCCAAAATAAAATGGCCAGAAAATTCACTTGCCAAAGCTAAATTTTGGTTTTGAAATATAAATTGCTTGTACTAGGTTACTTTGGTAATATATGTAAATATAAGAAAGTTTCAGAGAACTTACACAGCACAATACTTTTGTTTGAGAAAACTGTGAGAACTTATAATGTAAGAATCCTAATTTACCCATGTAAATGTAATTTAGTTCAGACTCTTGATGCAATGGAGTCCATCCCTGTACTCAGTGGGTGCAAGGCTAATCCTGAACTGGGTGTCAATCCATTGTAGATTCGCACACATAACTGGCATGCAAACCTGTGTTCAGTTTGGAAGATCAGCAATTCACTCAATATAGCTCAGTTATGTGAGTGAAACCATTATTAGCACTAATTTGGTATGGTGCATATGTTTTTTGCATCTGCCTTACAACAGGGTAGAAATCAATGCAATCAGTAAGAACTCCCATGATAAAAACGTACATAAAATAAATTATAAGCACCAGAATTACATTTCTGCTTTATTTATTTCTGACAAAAATCTGTTTACAGAAACAGGCAATTTGTATGATTAATTCATATTGTGATACCTTGATGCACATTAGCCAAGGCTGAGGAATAACAAAAGCACAATATTTAAGTTGATAAATGATGTATTAACTTTAGTGAAGGAAAGATAATTCAAATCAAATGAGAGTTGCTTCACTTCTAGTCGCAAGTTATATTTAAACTATGAGTTGTGTTAACAAAACATTTCAAGTGCTATTCTAACTTCTGTACAAGCTGTGACTTCACTTCAGGTGATCATAAAATTCATAACTGAAAAAAATGCGTTCCAAAGGCAGAGTCAGATATGAGATACAATCTTTAATAAGTTTACTCATTCTTTCAGAATGAATCAATTTTTGACAAAAAACTGTAGAAACAGTAGACTGGTTTCCACTCATCAACAAACGGAAGCCTTTCTCCTATCTGGTAATAAAGCAGAGGAACCTGCTGTAGTTTTCCCAGAAATCATCACTCCTCATTTCTAATGTAAAATTCATGCACTCAGCTGTTCTAAGGAAACTCTATCAGACTAAATACTACTCGTCTTTTCCACGGAAGGTACTGACTATTTCTCTAACGTCACTCTCTTCCTCACAAGTGAAGGGTTTTTAAATTTAGGTTCACCCTGACTTAGCTTCCAGTTACTATTGCTTCCCTCTACCTTAGCTTCTGAAGGAGATTAACCCTTTCATGAGGGTCTCTCTCAATTCCAAATCAAGCCAGCCATTCACTATGCTTTAAAAACTCACACAACAATTTTTTTTTTACAATTGTGCAGTCATTGCAGATAACCTATAAATTTGAGAGAGACTGCTCAGATTACCCTTAGTAGAGCCCAAATAATGCAGGACTTCATATTTAACAGGTTGGAGGGCTAATGCCTGCCCAGTGGATCTGAACCAGTTACAAATCCAATGAGACCCATTAACCTGTTAGAAGTAATCATCCACATGATAGCCAAACACACGTATTTTCATTTGCACTGTATCTAGTTTCCTGGGGCATGAACTTATGGCTAAAGAAGCAAAAAGCCCTGATACTCCTTAGAAAAACAACTACCCAGGCAACCTTAGATGTATCAGTGTGCAGAAACAAGGTCTTGAAAAACAGAAAAGTATAAGTAAGATAGGAGACATACATGAAACATTTCTTAGAATCACAAAAACAGGTTCAGTGTCCAGAAGTGACCTAAGTCTCTGGAGGACCTTAGAGATAGTAAGTTGTACTAAAGTATAGTCTACATCAGGAAATAATGTAATAATCTACTGCCCTAAAAAGGGTCTAACTTGCTTCTTTGTAACTGGTTAAGGTATTTTTTAATGCTTTCACATTTTTCAGCTGTGGTTTTACAACTTCATTTCCATTGTCAAATCCCATATATTCTGCTTTACCATTCCCATCTTAGATGGGAATTGTTATGGCTAGGTTTGTATAGCCCTAGGGCCGATAGCCTTGTACCAACTTATGAACGTATGAACTTCAATGTCAAAAAGTGCATTGTCATCCCTTTTGGTAAAAACTCTGTGCACATGAACTACCACATAGGTGGTAGTCTACGTAACACTGAAAGTGTGATAAGAGACCTTGGGACACAGGTGGACAGTAGTCTCTCCTTTGATAATCACATTGCCACAATAGTCAGGAAATCCTTCTACGTGGCACACCTCATCACAAAAGGTTTCTCATCCAGGAAAAAAGAGTTCATTGTTCACCTCTACTCATCACTCATTAGACCCATTATAGAGTACAACACCCCTTTTGGCATGTACCTCACAAGACATCTACAACAACTGGAAAGGCCACAGAAATACCTCACAAAGAGGATTACCGGCCTCAAACAGATGCCCTATGCAGACCGTCTCAAAAAACTCCAGCTTTACTCTGTCGCATATCGCCTACTCAGAGGTGATCTCTGCCTAACATACAAATCTATGTTAAACCCAGAGCTGTTGGACATGCTCCACGTAAAGAAATCCCAATCCCTCCAAGCTACATGCTCTAGGGACCTAAACCTTGTCACCACAATAAACAGAACATGCTGGAGGGATAGAGTCCTATCTCTGAGACTTCCCATACTCTGGAACAAACTACCTATCTACATCAAACAAAGCTCCTCATTAGCACTCTTCAAGAAAAATCTTGATGACTGGATGGGAGATAGGAAATTCACCCCGGGGATCAATTCTGTGGCTTTGCTTGACAGGGGCACAGGAAAATAATTTTCTTGGGTGGCAAATGCCAGGGTACCATTTGGCTAGGCTTATATAGGCCCTAGGGCCAATAGCCTAGTACCTACCTATGAACCTATGAACCTATAGGGATTAGCTGGCAACATAACAGTCCCTTATTGAGAGGTGTAACTTGTAAATGTTGTGCCTATTCTGGGTATTCATACTTTAAATTATGAGTGCTAAAAAATTCATGGACTGCAAGGCTGGGCTTCTAAAGATCCTTCAGTTGCTATAGTGTAGTAAGAAACTAAGAAAAAATGAAAGCATACAGCACTCCTTGTACATAAAAAAATTGCTGTCTCAGTCTTCACTAAAAAGGAAAACATATCCAAATGTGCCACAATATAGTAGCCATGAAATATCAAACTTTTATCCCAAAGTCACGGGAATACGGTTCATGCATATTTTCTGCAAACTGTGTGGAGTTATGATGTCTGCAGTTTAAACTGCACCTATGTCTATTTTGCATTAATTTCTAATATAGGAAACAAGAAGTCGTCTTCACTTTATATGTGACCGGGTCTACTTTGTTTCATTGAATCTTATTTCGCTGAATTTGATTTCACCCCGACCACATTGCTGAAAACACAAATAACTGAAAATCTTCTTTGTTTTATATTGTATTTTACCAAAAACGTCAAAACAATATATTTTAAACAATAGACATGCACAGTTGCAACACTAATGACTAACTCTCTCCAAAAGACAATATGTGACCCCCACCCCCAACTATATATATATATATATATATATATATATGTGTATACACTAACTCCAGGATCTGCCATTGTCTGCAATCTTTGTTCCATTATTAATGCTACCAAAAGCTGCATCTAGAGACTACACACTGGTTGGTACTTTATTCTCAAGGCCTATGATAATGGTGATCCCTAAAGTACTAATTTGCTTCCCTTCTTTTTTTTTCCTTTTTAAGTAATCTCATTCTGTGAGCCTGCCTACTACAGTAAAATTTTAGTTGACAGGCCTTTCCCTCTTGGATTTAGATAGAACAGGGACTACAGGTAACAAATGGTTTCTTCTCACTTTGTAATTGTGTCAGTGTATTGAATGCCATAGGACAACTCACCTTTCCTAAAAAAATATTTGTACAATATTAAAAAAAAAGTGCCATTTCTTACTATGCAAAAGTAAATAATTGTTTATTAGTCTTGAACTGATAATTCAATATTATAATTGTGAAACCCTGTTATGGCAAGAGAAAAATAAACTTTCCTTTCCAAGCAGTTATAGATGCTATCTTCAATACATAAAAATAATACAACTATAAAAAGTGAATTGCCTCGTTCATAAAATCATTAAATTAAAACACATGTAAATTAATATTGTCTTTTCCATGCTTTCATATTTTTTTTACAATATGATTTTGTATTTCATTATAATTTAGTACATTTACCATAGTACTAATTCATGATATTGGTGGAATTTTATACAAATGTGTTGCTCTATTAACGTGCACAAAATTGAGTTTGTGCTGCATATTTAATAAATGATGATGATGATGTTTCATGTGTGATATATAGAACGGTGAACAAAAACGACAAGGATTAAAGCATACACCGGTTTGTGTGGTTCTTGGACAAAAGCAAATGTGCGATCCTCTGATTACACAAATGTGCTTCAGACATAACTGAACAGGTAACTACTTAAATATAAATTGTTTGATGAATAACCTTTTAAGCACATATTTTATCTGACTGACATTTCTAAATGTTAGGCAAAAGGTCAAATTTAAACTCTGGAAAGGTCACTGAAGGAAACTGGTAATAAAAGAAGAGTCACTACTTTATGAAGAAGTTATCAGCTTGTCTAACTGTTAATGCAGTTTTCAGACTCCTGCTCCTTGGGCTTTATTTCGCTTTCCATAGCAGATGATGCTCATTTCACTCCATAAGGAGCTGCATAAGAGCACAATGTTATTAAAACAATATATGCAAAGGGCTAAAGAGCATTATAAATGATTAAAGAATTTGCATCATGATTTATGTAATCCTTTAGAGAGATAATTGTGGTTAGACAGCAAACTCCACTGATGTACTCCAATAGGCTATTAATGTTTCTGGAAACTAGAGGTAATAGCGCCATACAGTTGTAAAGAACTTAAGTGCAGTGAGTAGTGCATTCAGTATTTTCCTAAACAACATCCATTAATGTGGTGCTATTCTTGAGTTATCATAAAGAGACTCTTTATGTATGACTTTGGCAGTTATCAGGGTATAATAGAAAAGAAAACCATCTCAAAGTTTATCTCAGAGGATTAAAAGTATAGGCCACTAATGAGGTTCATTCTCTAATCCTGGGTTGCTTCCCTTTTTATTTACTTGTCTGCAATCTGACTCTAAACAAGACCCCACCATTCAGCCTTCCTAAGCCTCACAGGCTCTACCATATTAGACATCTGAAAAAAATAATATACATAGATACACACAAATGCACACATGCACATACACACACACACACACACACACACACACACACACACACACACACACACACACACACACACATATATATATATAGATATATGGATATAAAGTGTGTGTTTGGGTGGGGCTGTGGTTGGGTGTGTGTGTGTATGTATAAGGGTGTCAGAGATTCCTTTGGGTGTACCTCTGTAGAAGTTTTCTAATGCTGCATTACATCATGTTTATTTCTTCAGTTGCTGTAAGTGACTAAGAAAGTATGAATCACAGGAGTTTACCAGCGTATGTGAATGAGTATGTCTAGGTTGTGGCATGGTGTGATTTTCCCAAGATTAACAGACAGTAGAGGAATTTATCCTTTTAACCCCCCTTCTATACGCAGATGTGGGCATCAATTATTTCCACATGGAATATTTCAGCAGTTTAACCGTGAATGTACAAGCAGCAAATTACACCATTTCTCCCTCAATCACTTCATTAGTTTGTCTACAGACAAGAGCTGGGGAATTTGTCCTTTTGCCCATTGTTTTGCAATCTTTGAGTTGTTACATTTAAAGTAGCTGGGGTGTGATGGCTGCAGGCTGCTTATACCAGAGGTTTAGCTGTGGTGGGATGAAGGGGCAGCCATGCTGGGTACAAGATATCAGGCAGTACGATTGGGAGATGGCCAGTCAGGAGATAGTGTAGTAATAGCTTTCAGAAATTAATGTTGATAGTACATTATGGGCAGACTGAAACAGCTCAGTGTTACATTTTTTACCTGTAGCATTTAAGAAATGTAGAAGGGTTCCAGCTCACTTCTGAGGACAGCAAGAGCACTTGGTCAAATCAAAGAATGGACTTATTTTTCACTAGGCTGAGGAGCACAAAAAATGATCTGGCTTTCTCCTGGGTAAGGAATTCTAGCCAGCCAAATTGGGAACACACTTTTCTTTTTTTTTAACTCATCTGATACAGTTGAGAGGTTCCAGAATGAGGATCTGCACCAAGGATTTGATGTGTCAGCAATGGTTCAAGCTTGCCGCCCCCCCTCTTACAAAATGCTGGTTAGATTTTATTAGATCTTGTGAAGATCTACAGAGCCTATGTAAAATGGGAAGAGGGGATTGATGACATTGATGCAACAACAGTAGACGCTGGTGACTTCAAAGCAAGGGGGAGGGCTGCAGGATGCAACTGAATGGGTGGAGCCAAATACATTAGAGCAGGGCTTTATTACACCAGGTCAACAGCTGTTACCTATGGTCAACCAGATGAGGTCATTCACTTTCATCCATAGACTGCTTCAGTACAAGCCCACTCATTATAGACACTTTACTGACTATAAACAACTTAGACGTCCAGCCATAATCAAACTCCATGAGCCCCCCTGGTACCCAGTAGTCAACCCTGCACTCTCCAAGTGCCCTTCTCTGTTTTCCCCTCATCCTGGAGCCACATCATCCAGAAGAATTACTTTACATTTTCTAACTTCATCTTACTTTAACCACTCCCAAGCCTCATGCTTTTGACACTCTGTAACCTGATAAGAACCCACAGTAATTTCAAGTCTGAAGGAAGTAACTGAATTAAGATAGGAGTCTGTTAGGACCCCAGAAGTCATGAAGTTGCACTGAGGTTTATCTTAGCTTTTCTTTAACTAACTTTTGACTTCATGATGATGGGCTGAACAAAATAGTAATGAGAAAGGAAATATACTCAGTCGTTCTGGGAATACCGCCTGCCTTCCTCCACTCCAAAAAGACCATTGTTTATGTGTACCACTCTGATGTTAGATTGGGATTGAAAGTAAAATAACAAATTGCCAGAGGCATGTATTATACTGCCCGAGTCTCTGGGAGAAGAAACCAAAGCACGTGGATAAATCTAGAAAGAAAAAAAAGGACTGTACATAGAAGGAATGAACAGCTAAAATCTCAACAGGAAAACCAAGTACTGTCAAATGGCAACACTAGTTAGTACAGCACTCAGCCAATGAGCAGCTGGTATCACAAACATCCAGCCTAGGCCATACACTGTAAAGTAGCTCGGCAGCAAAGACCCCCCCCCCCATTCTTAAAAGACTATATGTTAGTTTCAACAAACTTATGTCTATTAAATGCTTGACTAGTCAGGCTGCTTAAAGACCTTTCTTAATTGACAGTAGTACACAACAAAACACTTTTTGCTACTGTTAAAAGTACAAAGCCTTTTTATGTTAAAGTGTTTTTACTGATAGTTTCTGGACTGTGTTTAACTCTGGGCTCAGGTCAACCTACTCCTTTTGCCCTTGCTTCGCTCGAGCTCATTCCGCTCCCCTACCCTACTCTCATTCCAACCCAAACCCACTTTCCTTAAATTTATAATTAAACTAAACCACACCTTCTAACTTATTATCCTATAACTTGCAGCCACCTCATCCAGCACACCCACAATTAATTATTTCTTTCACTTTCTTCCCTCCCACCTCACTAACCATTATTTAATCCCTCACACAACACTCTCTCCCCAGCACATCACTTTATCAGTGCACCTCTCTCTCTACTAAACTTCACACACAACCCACCCATGTTCTCCTCCTATTTCCCTACTATTCACCATGTCAGTTACCAGCACTCTTCTGAGCAGCTCTCTCCTACTCGTTACTCCTGCTCTACCACCTTCATCATATCAGACATAACACACCCTCATACACTCCTACTATTGCATACCATATAAAACCAAATACCCATTCGCACATCTGCTCTAACCTCTGCATTAACACTAACATATTACTGTTCCACTATAAATATGTCCGTACCCCAACCCTCCTTCCTATGCAGATTTCTTTCATCGACTAATATCCAAGCTCAAACTCTCTCTCTTTTCTACACTCAAAAAACAGAAATTAAACTCCAAGCTGACATACATCCTGACCCAGGACCCATGCAGCTACTCTTACCCCATCCAATTAACACCCACAATACCTGCTAATACTACCCTCCACCTTCCTCCCATAATAAATTCCAAATCAGATTTAACTCATAACTAATTTTAACCTCAGAAGTATCTCAAAAAAAAAAACTTGTGGAATTCATGCAGCCCTAGCTAACTACACTGCTGTTATAGTAATGACATGGCTAAAACCCCACATTAAAGATGAGGAAATACTTACTAGTGGTTATAATGTTATTAGACAAGATAGGCTGAACACGTGAGATTGCGGCATTGCCATCATGTATAAATATTTCCTCAAAACTGAAAAATTAATCTGTACTCCCCAGATCTATGAAAAGCAGAAATTCTTGTCACCCAATATGAAGTAAATCCACATAAAACCATCATAATTATTGCCTCCTATCTAGCACCAGGCAATAATCTACCTACCGTTGAAAGTACCCTAGCCTAGGCATCCTGTACTTTCAACCAAGAAACCATAGTGCATGGTGATTTTAACTTGGACTGGCAGTCCTGCTCATCTGGCAACCCCTATGATTTTAGCAATCTATTCAATTTCACTCAAACTATAAATCCCCCCACTAGAAGTGATAAACACACTAAGAAACAATCTATTCTAGACTGAATAATAACCAATCCTTGACCACCATGCTGGCTGTCTCCCTCATTCTCTCAATGATCACTCCCCTACTTTTCTACTAAGGAAATGCATTCAGTAACCCCTGTAATGTCATTTTCAAACACATACCAACGAAATAAACTTTTCCCCTCCCATCTTAAATTCCCTACTTCAAAACTGCAGCTGTTCACCTCTAAAATCACTCCGCCTAGACCAAGTTGTACAATATTTTAATGATGCCTTACTCAACATCCTTAATAACTTCTCTCCAACAAGAAAACATGCTCCAAATCCACAAACCTACCTTGGATAACCAAAGAAGGTAAATCTCTCATTAAACAAAGGGACAGAGATTGAACTGCTTATCAAACGTCAGAAAACGTCACCTTTTACAAACAACTAAGAAACATAACTAAGAAGCAAATCTTATCTGGCAAAACATCTTATTTTCTAGCCTGTCAGCAAAAACACATAAATAAACCACAAAAACATTAACTACCTCCTCAACCCTAGCAAAACGTCTACCCCTGCACCATCTACAACAAATAGCACCGAATGCTTATCATCCCCATTTAACTTTCATTTCATCACAACTATCACCTCACCTTTAAACATCTAGCCAACCACTTACAGTGCCTATCTCCTTTAACTCTAAACCCAACTCTCTTCTCTTTTAAACCCATATAAACCTCGTATATCAAAAAAACTCTTACCAAAATTAAAAACCTACTTGGCTAGCAGATGACCGACTCCCTAATAGACTTCTTAAAAACTGCTGTCAGCTCTATCACCTACCCGTATCAATACTAGTCAATCAATCCATTGCAGAACAATACGTTCCCATACTCTGGAAAATATCCCATATCATCCCCCTCCACAAGGGAGGCCCATCTAAATATCTATCTAATTATTGACCCATTGCTTCAAACAACTAAAGGAATAACTTGATGAGATTAGACACTGCTATAAGTCCAAAGGTTCCCTCGTCAAAGGACTGAACATCAAATAACATACACAAGTGAAACCACCACGAAAAAATACTGCTATATAAAAGTCCAACTGATTTAATAAATAAAAAGAACAGATGAGCGCTTTCGCGTACCAACCAGTACGCTTCTTCAGATCTTAACATCTAAATTTATAAAACCACTTTTATACAAAGGCTCATACTCAAAAATGATCAATTAACCAATCAATTTAACAATTAAACAATTAAATAATCAGTGCAGTACAATAAAGTATACTAGCTTCCTGATATCTCTGTGAGCTCTACGAGTAGAAAGCACAAAAAGAATAAGACATACCTAAAAATCCTGTTCCTCCAAATAACTGTGCATTCCACAGAATGGTAGAATCAAATAAAATAGATACAAGTAAATAATAAAATAACAATACTTTGAAATCACCAAACACCCATAATTTTTAGCGTGTATTTTTCATAAATACATATATAATATATACACATATAAAAAAATAGATAAATATAAGACATGAGAAAAAAAGAATAAAGAATAAAAATACCTTATATACTATATTAATTCATGTGCAAAGTTTCATTAATTAATTATCCATAAGATACTACCTATTATATTATGTAGATGCAAATACAAATATGATTGTAAACATACCAAATACATGAAAATAATAAAGATGAATGTATGTGTATGAAAATGTATATGCATAGATGAATAATTGAATAAATAAATAAATAAGCAAATAAATAAATAAATATATGACAAAATGCCCATACTCAATGAAACACTACGTTATACTTGTTAATAAAGCAAATACTAATATTATAATTATAAATAAATGTATTTATGTGAAGTATAAAAACCTTCATTTATTACTACGTGCTTCAAGTATGGGCTTAATATTTATGGACTGATTAAGACCAGATGATAAATGTGCTCTCAGTTTAAAAATCCACTGTAGCTCCAGAGTCTCCAAATAATTCATATTACTACCCCCTCTTCTCCTAGGAGTCACTAATTGTAACACTCTGAATCTAAAATCATGTCCCTCATTTAACATAATGTGTCTGGCTAAAGCATTCTGTTGGTTAGACTTTTTGATTTCATAAGAATGATTATACATCCTATCCTTAAGCCTTCTCTTTGTTAAACCAACATAGAACGCTTCACATCGTACGCATGTAGCTAGATATATGAGGTTAGTACTGTTGCAAGAAGCAAAAAATCTAGGTTCAAAAACATAATCAATATCCGGATGCATGAATACTTGTGTGTCAGTAATCAAACCACACATATTGCACTTCTTGCAAGGATATGTGCCCATTCTCATTTTATCTGAGTATTGTTTTACTGAACTCTGTTCATGTTCAATACAAAGTAGCTGCTTCAGGTTTTTACTGTTTCTATAAGTAAAACGGGGTGTTACACCTACAATATCTACAATATGTGGGTCTATTGTTAAAACATGCCAATTTTTTCTTATAATCCTTGTTATTTCTTTATTATCGTTAGTGAATCTAGTAATAAAAGTTAATCTCTTATCATTCATCTCCTTGGTAGCTGATGTAAGACTCTTATAGCCAATGTACCCTTTTTTACCTATATTAGTGTTATTATCATTATTATTGTTATTTTTATTTTTATTTAATATCAAATTCCTAATATCTTTCACCATAATAATAACTTACTCAGCAATGGCTATGCTCCTGTAATACTCTTGGCTAGTTTCTCAAGCCATCAATCAGATGTTTCTTTTCTGCTATTTTCTTGTCTTACTTCTACGAAATGAAAATACCACAATGGTTTATTTAATGAGTTTCATATTACTGTCTGTAGTAAGGCTTAGGAAATGTTATGTTTTCTGCTTACATTCTCTTGTTTGTAAATTGTGATTGTAGGCAACTGTTAAACTTTTTGTATATTCTTTGAAAATCTTTGTAAAATTTTTGTAATTTTGTTTTTGTGCTATTGTTAAGGAGCTTTTCTCCCAGGGTCTATGCTGAAAACAGGCTACTTGCCCAGCTGGACACTACTGAGTTAACAAATGTAAAATAAATAAAATAAATAAAATTCCCTAATGACCCCTTCAGGAATATATCCATTTCTGCACAAACACTTCAATGACACCAAATGAAGTGACTCCTTCATTAGTATGTCTATATATGTCCAGCAACCCCTTCAGTAGTATATCCATGAATGCGCAAGTACTTCAGTAACATCAAAATTAAGCATTTTTTCCAAGGATCCTTCAGTAGTTTGCTCATGCCTGCATAAACATGAAAATTAAACATTTCCCCAAGCAATCCCTTCAGTAGTTTCACCAAGTATGCACAAGCTCCAGAATAAAACATTTCCCCCAAAGACACCTTTAGTAATTTGTCCATGTCTGCACAAGTACTTTCCTGAGGGGATTGGTAGGAGAATTATTCATTTTGATGTCAGTAGTTTGTCCATGTCTGCACAAGCACTTTATTGACATTAAAATGAATAATTTCCCCCAGTGATCCCTTCAGTAGCTTCTCCTTGTATGCACACTCTCTCTCTTTCTGTGTTTCTCACATACACATACTTTAAGTACTTACCTTCTTCCCATATCCCGGCAGTAGCACACATAGTGCCAACAAAAAATAAATAAATAACTTAAAATAAAAATATATATATATTTTTTTTCCGGCATTTGTACTTCCTTTTCCATGTCAATTATTTCCTTCATCTTGGCTCAGGTTGCCTTAGTTATCTGAAGCAGCCTGAGCCAATAGGAAGGGCTCCTTTTTGTGTCATATGGCAGTCCTGTGAATCGCTCACTTGCAACTTGTCGAATACTGCAGATCATACCCAAGCAATGCTCAGGAAACCTAATGCCAGACTGTTTTCAAAACAGCATAGTAAGTTTAAGAAGTAGATTTTTAATTTTTTGATCTCCTCAGAACTCTGCTCATGCTTACGTGTGGAATTCCACAGACCAGGAACACAACAGAAAGCCAACTATTATCTTTAATTTAAAAATAATAGCTGACATTCTGAGTTATCACATTTCTTTTTTTTCTGTCTTTTTAGTTGTAGGCCTACAATCCAACAGTCCAGTATCATGAGCTGCCCCTGAGCAATAATGACAACACACACACACTCGCACATATATAAAACACATTGTCTCATTTATGAATTAGAAAAACATATGATTTATCCACAGGATGGATTTCATTTGACCCTTGACTTTTGACCTAAACATACCTTTCAACTGTACAGAATTTCACAAAAAGTCCAGATTTTTGCCTCATATTATTGGTCCATTTTTCATAAAATTGTGGTTTTCTGGCAAATTAATGGCAAATCATTAAAGATTAGAGTTAGAAAATGATATAGGTTTGAGTTTCAGTCTTCATACCCTTTAGAAAATTAATGCTAATGCAAAATCTGTTATATCAAATTTCTAAGTTTGCAAGAGCAACATTTAAAACTTTTACCTATTTTTGGGCATTTGTACCCTTTTTATTTATGGTTCTGTCTAGTTTTCTTGCTCTAAGAAGTTTAGAGCTATGTTACTGTACCATGCATCTTGATGGAATACATCTTTTAAAGTAATGTATATATATATATATATATATATATATACATACAGATATGTATATGTATGAATCTACTTCACATGACTAAAAACTCAAAATACTGAAAACTCATTTGACTGAGTATTATTATACTGAAAGCTTACAATACTGAATTTCAAAATACTGACTTTTAAGTCATAGACATGCACACTTACAACACCAACAACTAACACTTTCCAAAACCTAAAAAACGACTTACTTACCTTCTTAACAGAAACCAGATGATATAAAACCAAACTAGGTGGGGGCTACACCCCTATACCCCCCAACAATATATTCTAACTACAGGATCACACTACTGTGGGGAAAAAGGCATATATCTTTTACTTGCCTTACGGTACTGTGCACACTGCCACTACTGTAGGAAGCACATGAAATGTCCACCATATTACTTTAAATACTTCCCATAAAAATGTAGAGAGATATCCACATTTAGAAACACTATAACACTACTTTCTATGCTACTAATGGAATTCCGACAGTTGGCACTTTAAGTTACATCAATTTTTTTGTTATCAGATGCAAGCCACAAGTGAAGGGAAGCACATGTCACATCTACAGCTTCAAATTCTGTATTTTGAAATTCAGAATTATAAGCTTTCAGTATAATGACACTCAGTCAAATGAGTTTTCAGTGTTTTGAAATTTAGGTATTGTGATCTGAGTAAAATGAATTTCAGTATTTTGAGTTTTCAGTCATATGAAGTAGATCTTTATATATATATATATATATATATATATATATATATATATATATATATATAATTAGATAAAGAGATGCATACAGATTTTGTGTGTGTGTGTGTGTCTGTATATATATATATATATATATATATATATATATATATATATATATATATATATATATATATATATATATATATATATATATATATATGTATATATATATACATATATATATATATATATATGTATATATATATATATATAGGTTTACAATCACATAGTCGATCACACTGTGTGTGACTAATGTATGTGTGCAAATCAGGTAGCAGAACCATTAGTGTGAGTACTATACTGTCGAACCTCACAAAAGCAAACAGCCGCTACATCAAGGTTTGACAGTGTAGTGGAGATTGCACTATAGTGCTGATTGGGAAATGTACCCTTTCCTCAGTGTAGTGCAATCTCAGAGTTTGGATATATAAGTAGGGGGTGTGTGGGAGGCATAGCTACCCACATGGGGGTGCAGGGGGGCTTGCTCCCCTGCAAAACATATTAAAATATGTTTAGCGGCTATGAGCATTTCAGTGAAGTTAAAATGTTCGACATTCAACTTAATTGAAATTCTCAGTTTGGCATTTACTGTGGTCGGTGTTGTGATTTCCGAACATTTTCTTTGGATATCTGCACTTTCGGCCGCAGTAGTGTTGAACATGTGATAGTATACCTATATATGTATCTAAAACAGACATACACTTTCTCTTCTTAAAAGCAGAGGCAATAAACAGGGCAATTTTAATACTTTAGAGCAAGTAATAAAAAAAATAATTTTTGATAACATGCAATGTAGTACCTAGAAATGTAGCATATATGTATGCAGGCTATTGTAGATAAACAGTATCTCATACAAAAAGTCTGAGTATGGTATTAAGACATATCGTCCATCTCAGCTACAGTTTTTTTTTGTTTTTTGTTGATTTCAAACAATGGACTTTCTTAAAAAGTAGTTTCTTAAACAGTGCACTTCCTACAAGTCATTTTAAAATCAAGCATTTGTTTTCAGAAAAAACATTTCTCTCTGTCAAGCGATTTCACTGATGAAACTATTTACTCTAGTCCATTGTTGTTAAAGTGCGAGAGCTTCTGTTGAAACAAACAGTGTCTGACTCTATAGAGACACCTCAAGTTATTTCAGTTAGTTGATGAAACAGTGTCTGACTCAATAGAGACTCCTCAAGTTATTTACTATGAGGTAAACTTAATTTCTAATAATGAGTTATAGTTCTGTGTGAGTTTCATGCAGAAATATAATATTTTTTAACTTCATGTTTCTGGAATAACCAGCTTGCATAATTCAAGAATACAGAAGTTTTAGCTTTGGTACTCAATATTAGAAGACACAGTGCAATATGAATTCCATTAAATTAAATCTGAGTTAACTCTCTATTCTGATAGACAACCGTGTGATATTTTTAAATGAGTAATCTAACAGCAAGCCTTCAGAAAGCTGTTGTGTCCCTTGACCCAAGCCAATATTTAATCTTCATTGGTACTAACATGCAATTAAGTTGCACAAGTTAACAGTCCAAGTGTCTTTCCAGCATGGGCACAGTGGCCCAGATGTACATTTCAGAGGGATTTCCTGCCAGACTATCTATGTTGCAGACCAACTGGCTTTTTTCTTTAGAGCTAAATACTCCTCCTACTGCCTCTTCAGGACTGAGCAACCAGCAGGCTTTCTTCCAGCTGCCAGAATGTTCTCCAGTAACACTTTTCTACCAAGCTGCTTTATCTGAGACTACTCTAATCCATTCTACAGGAGCCAGGAATCAAGTATTTAACGTTCTGCAGGCTAATGTTCAGATCAAAGGAGGCTGTTTGTAAATATTTGTCTAGGAGACCTGGCCTCTTCAGAATCAGAGAATACTCAATGCTTTTCTTCAATTTCAATTATCTTTCCCTGGGAAATGCACAAAGCCAATTTTTGTATATGCATCAGGTTAATATCCCTTGTTTTCTTCTAGGTGTGTGTGTGTGTGTGTGTGTGTGTGTGTGTGTGTGTGTGTGTGTGTGTGTGTGTGCGTGCGTGTGTGTGTGTGTGTGTGCACGCATATATAGCTCCAAAGTGGTCCAGATGCAGTAAGATCACGCCTTGAATATGTAGTTAAAATATTAGGCCATACTGATAAGAAATATGCTCAAATATGATATGTTTTCAAAACAATAACATAAATCCAAGTTGTACAGTGTGTAAAGATTACCTTGTATATTTGACAATCAAGTATGCGTGCTTGTCATGTTAGTTACTGATCAGGCAAGACTCTGGCAATGTCTTGATATGTAATACACTTGACTAATCAAATTTAAGATGATAAGTCAAGGGTAACCTATGCAGAATTACATAACTTAAACAGTGGTTGAAAATTAAACAGTCCTGGGATGCATTAATGCCTACACTGCAGTGCAAGTGCTGACTAAGGGGGCACCATTCTGAGTAAACAGACAAAACAAGTATGACTCACATCCTTTTCCTTCTAGTTTGAGTCCCCCGACTGATTTTCTTGCAGCATTAAATATTGGGGGGGGGGGGTCATAAAGATTATCTCAAAGTGTAGACTATATGTACAAAAAACATAAAAAGTGGTAGTAATGCTCTTGAATACAGATCATGTACACTTGGTGTAGGCATTAATGAATCTGACCCGCATTGTATCTTTTTTTACAAAATGTTTCATTTTATCTTAGACTAAATCCAAAACCAGGCATATTAAATTGTCAGTAATATGAAAGCAAAGTATAACAACAATATGTTACGACTGTTGTGAATGTTTAATCAGGTCAACCATTTTTTTTCAGGGATGATGGTTTGATTCTCTAGCATCCAGACAACTTATTCTCAACAGAAATTCTGAAACGTAATAAATGTCAGATTCGGGTAACATGGGAAATGCATCCAATGTTAATCCACCAATCATCTAGCACTATGTCCTATTAATGAATTCAATTCCATTTATCTTTAATATTAAGTATTCTGACATATTCAGCCAAGTACTATAATGGGGGTGTAAAAACAAGCATTTGTTTTCTACAAATAAGAAAGGATTATTCCTAGTTGGTGGGTAAAGGTAGAAAGAAGAATACCATTTTAAGTGGCAATTCTGCATGATCATGATTTTACTCTTTTACTTCTATAAAATGTGTTTTTTTTTTTTTTTTGCTAGACCCTGAATTTGAATATTTGTTTTTATGTCTTGTTAAAGTTCTTTGGAACATGTGTTGTACTGGTAATGGTATTGTGTACAGCTAAATCATGTGTCAAGGTTCTCCTCTGTATGCCAAAAATTAGACATGGGTTCAGGTGTATGTGCTAAAGAATGACCAGTTACATGAGTTTACTGGGTTCAGAACAGATGTCATGGGTTGTACACAGGTCAGTAACAGATGGAAAAGATTAAGGGAGCAAGATCCACATAAAACACATGTTAGATGGGAAATGTTTAACTAGAATATGTTCGGGTGATATGTGTGTCCTGTCTTCTGATAAGCAGCAGTGAATTTCCATTTCTCATCCCTTATCATTGCTTGTTTCTGAGACCCAGTTTTTTTACCTAGCAGCTGACTGTGGGTGATCTACTTTAAGCTTAGTCTTAAACATATATTGATAGATCTGTATGGATATCACGTTCCTTTACCTAAAAGCTAAATGGAATTTTTGTATCTGACATGCCCTGATCCAGACAATTTGTTATGACTCTGACTACATAAGTGTATAATAGTGGGTAATGAGTGAACGTCATCTTAAACCCTTAATTTGACGTATTACCTTCAGGGGAGCATCTGTTTGGCTTTGAGCTGAGAAAAGATGCATTTTATTTTCCACAATGGCTGGAAAGGATGATATCAGAATCAGTGGACTGTAACAACAACTGTTCTTAGCGGTGGTAGTAGCTTCATGCCAACCTTCAAAAGTAGGTTGATGTTGACCCTGCCTTTATTATCTCAATTGGTAGACTTAATCTTTCAGAGAACATGTTGTGGTTCTAACAGTCTGCATTCCACTGAGATAGAAGAAGCTGTCAAATGCAACTTTGGGAGATTTTGTCCTCAGGAAATCATCAGTCTTTAAAGCACATACTGATCTCCAGAAGATTTCTGTCTGTAAACTATAAAATTGCTTACTCTGTCTCATAATACAGGAATCATATTCTGAAGTCAGTTAAATCATGTGGAGGTCAAGGAATGAAAGACATGAGTGAAATAATACTTTACAAACAGGTAAAGATATAATTTGATCTGCTGCACCATTCAGCATGACTGCTGCATTATTTCTTTCAGGGCCTGGATCAGTTAACTTACAGTCTGTGGGAGGCTCTCATGATTAAGCTGAGCAGTGTGGGATGACATGATTTCTGTAACAAAAATTGGATATTCAGTTAAATTGAAGGGAAAAGCATCAGTCTCTCTAAATAAATACTTTGCATTTTAATGAAGCAGAACATATCTTTGTGCATTAACTTTGCACTAAGAGAGAATAACAAATTAATTAAAGCTTTATTTCCATTCCTGCACATAGGCTGTGATAGTGTAACCAAAACATGCACTCCACACCATGCAGTTTATAGTATGGATGTCAAGCTATGTGGCCCAGTGCAGCCTTCTGGAGATATCTTGATAGCAGATTCACATACAGCATAAATATGAACCAGGTAAGGGAGATCTGTTCCTTTTATCCCAGCCTGAAGGTAACACCTAGCTGTGAGTCAATAATTTAAACTTGCTAAATAGTCACAGAACAGAACTTGGACTCGGCCTGTGAACTTAACCCTAAAGCATATGTGAAGTTAGACCTGAAAGATGTTTGGCAACTTCAGAGAGCCAACAAATTATAATGTCTGTAGATAACTATGCTGAAGATTACTGCTGCTTAATTCCTCCAATGTCATTATAGAGTGAGTGCAACATCTGTCACTTATCACTGGATAGATACTCTGTCACATGGGTACTGAATACATCATGACCAGCTTCAGTCTTACGTCTAGCATCTTAGCTAAAATATCTACGTCAGTGTTGTGGTGTGACAAGGACATAGTTATATGGCCGGGTGAGTAATCTCAGTTAAAAGTGTGGTTTGAGAAGAACAACTTATGCTTGGAACACATACATGAAGTTCTGTGTGTGTGTGTGTGTGTGTGTGTGTGTGTGTGTGTGTGTGTGTGTGTGTGTGTGTGTGTGTGTGTTTATGTGTATGTGTGTGTGTGTGTGTGTGTGTGTGTGTGTGTGTGTGTGTGTGTGTGTGTGTGTGTGTGTGTTGCCTGACAGTTGTGTGAGACTGGACAATACCCAGGATTAGGGAATATGCCATTTCACCCTGGGATTTTGCAGAGATGGAATAAGTTGCAGGTGGTACTGTACTATTAAATGCATGTTCTGAGGATTAGCCTCAGTGCATGAGCAGTAGCTCTTACAAATGTTTGTCGACAAGTGTTTTGATGTTAGCAAGGTCCACATAGCAGCCATTTGACAGTTGCTAGTAAACCCATATGTGCTATATGTGCACTGTAACTATGTGATACACTGGACAACAAGGCAGGCTTAAGAGATTTAATAACTTTTCTCTTGATTCAAGGTAAACACATGCACAAGTTCTTGTTTGCTTTATGGTCTGCAACCAGCAAACTAATCAGTCTATTGAAAAACAATACTTTTGAAAATAAAAGATAAAACGAGGTGGTTTGCTATGTCAAAGGAATGAGCTATGGATTCATCATTGGCAAAGCCCCTCCATGAACTTATTATGCAAACTCTGTGTAATTTCTCATGCATTATCATTCACAATCACATCCATCCATCCATCCTTTTCTACACTTGGGGATGGGGTGTCACTTAACAGTGACAACCTCATAGTGCCAATGATCACACCACTGGATGGCTAACACAGCCAAGTCCCTTTCCTAGAAACAGCTTACTTCTATGGCATGACCATGACACATAGTTAACAAAGTCAGTGTGCTAAACAGTCACAGCCCTTAAGGCCAAACAACATGCCAGACACACTTGTAATAGGTGACTCCATAGTCAGACACACTTACGTCCCGCTCACAAGACTGAACAAAGAAAAGGTAACAGTAAGCTGCCTGTCGGGAGCTAGAATCCACCACATAACACAAGCACTCAGATCACTCCACAGCAAGTACAAATATGACTCAGTCATTGTACATGCCGGTGTGAACGACCTGAGACGTACCTCCCTGGACTACATGAAAAGAGACATAGAGGAGCTCTCTGATTATGTAGCCCAGGCTGGTATGACCCTGACCCTGAGCAGCATCTTACCCTCACCAAGAATGATGCCACAGTACAAAGACAAAATGATCAGTTTTAACAATTGGCTTAATTACTGGTGTCATTCTAAGGGGATCCAATGTCTGTCTGCTTGGGATGACATGCTTGACAAGCCACGCTGCTTCGCAAGGGATGGCTTGCACCTGTCACCCCTGGGCTTCCGGATATTGGCCAAGGCTCTTGCCACCCCCATAGTGCCTTTTTTAGGCAAGGCTCAAATGACAAACCTACCTCCCTAGAAAACACAAGTGGAGAAAAACTAAAGGTAATGCTGCTCAATGCCAGAAGTCTAAACCTCAAGATGCACACCCTCAAAGCCCTCCTCAGTATGGAGAACATCAATGTCTGTGCGGTGACTGAAACCTGGTTCAAGGATCCTGATAGCACCCCAGCACTATCAGGTTTTACCTCATATCATGCTTTCCGGCCCCAAAACTTGGACCGAACCACAAAAAGAGGGGGAGTATCCATTTTCATCAAAGATACCCACACCTCCAGGTTAGTGGCAACGCACAAAGCATCGGAGACTATCCAGGTGCAACTAACCATAGGCAAATCTGCCTTAAAGTTTGTAACATGCTACAGACCACCCTCTCAAACTCAGGAACCCCACACAGCCTTCCTGAAGACACTGGAGAGTATGAATGTCTCTCCAAATACCATCATTTTGGGAGACTTCAACTACCCAAACATAGACTGGGAACATTACTCAAGCCCCAACACCCTAGCCCAAAGGTTCCTAGAATTCATAAACTCAAATGTAATGGAACAACTAGTCACCATTCCCACAAGAGGAGACAATATACTAGACCTGATCATCACAAACATGGGGAAAAAATGCTCCACACCGGAAGTATATCCCTCCTTGGTAAGATCAGATCATAAATTAATCTCACTGGAAATCCACATCCCGCCCCCACCCCCTGCACAAAAGACCACAGTGAAGAACTTCTCAAAAGCAAACTTCACACTTCTTAAGACTGAAGTGGTATCCTTCAAGGCCCCTGGGCCAGTGGAAACCACAACCCACACTGCTGAATCCTTTGCAAATGTCTTCTATGAGCACCTTCAAGAATGCATGGATCATGCAATCCCAAATAAAACCAAGACCCATTCCCCCAAAGCAGGCGCCCAGTCTGGTGGACCCCAGCCATAAACAAACTTTACAACAGGAGGAGGAAGCTACTACATGACAGAGCAAAATCCCTAAAAGGGAAGGCGTCTGTGATCAGTACTAGCAAAAAACTACGATCACTCATAAAATCATCCAAGGCCATCTTTGAGAGAAAAATCGCAAAAGACACAAAAGACAATCACAAGGCCTTCTTTAGCTATGTTAGAAACCTGGGTGGAAACTTCCAGATATGCTCAGAGTTAGTCCAAAATGGCACAAAATACACTGAACCCTCTGACATTGCCAACATTCTGGCAGACAGGTTCAGTGCAAATTTCTCCTCCCCCTCCCCCCAAAAGGAGAAATAACTATCCCAGCAGAGTGTAGCCTCTCTAACATCTCAGATGCCCAGGTGAGAGCCGCCCTCTCTAAAGCTAAAAACACAGCATCAATGGGACCAGATGGTGTCCCGGGCTGTGTGCTACATGAACTCCAAGAGGAACTAAACCCACACATAAGGCTGCTGTTTAATCTTAGCCTTACTACAGGATACGTACCCAAAGAGTGGCGTACGGCAACAGTGGTCCCACTTCACAAAGGCGGTGCTTCTACGGACCCTGGAAATTACCGCCCCATAAGCTTGATGAGCCTGGTCTGCAAAGCTATGGAGAGGATCATTATGGAACTCATAAACAAAGACATTGGGGACCTACAGACATTGGATCCTACCCAATTTGGCTTTGTCAAAGGCAGATCCTGCCTTTTGAACTTGGTCAACTTTTTTGAAACAGTCACTAAGGCCATTGATGAGGGTAAGGCAGTTCACACAGCCTACCTTGACCTTGCAAAAGCCTTTGACACAATACCCCACTCGGGCATCATAGACAAACTCACCAGCTTAAATGTAAACCCATATGTCACAAGATGGGTTGCAAACTGGTTCAAGGACAGAACCCACAGGGTCAGAGTTGCTGGAGCTATGTCAGACTCTAAGCCAGTCACAAGTGGTGTCCCACAGGGCTCAGTCCTGGGACCCCTCTTGTTCGGCATTTATTTTTCTGAGGTACAGGCAAACATAGGAGGATTGTGGCTGACAAAGTTTGCAGACGACTGCAAACTGGGCGCCATAATTGATACTCCAGCGGACACGAACATCCTTCAGAGAGGCCTCATAGAAATGGATAATTGGTGCCAGAGCCATGGCCTTAAGCTGAACGCCAAAAAATGTATAGTCATACACTTTGGGAAAAACAAGGTACCGACAAATTACCACATAGGTGGTAATCCATTAAGTACGGAAGAGGTAATCAGGGATCTAGGGACCCAGGTTGACAGTAACCTCTCATTTGACACTCACATTGCCAAAGTGGTTAGGAAGACCTTCTATACTGCCCACCTTATCATGAAGGGTTTCACATCTAGATCAAGAGAGGTCATTGTGCCCCTGTACTCTTCTCTTATCAGGCCAATGATTGAGTACAATGCCCCATTTGGGATGTATCTCAGCTGACACCTGTATCAGTTGGAAAGACCCCAAAAGTTCCTCACCAAGAGGATAAAGGGTCTTAAACATATGTCATATGCTGCCTGACTGAAAAAACTCCAGCTCTATTCAGTCGCATACCGCCTACTCAGAGGTGATCTGTGCCTGACGTACAAGGCCATGTCCAATCCTGAATTAATGGACATGCTCCACCTCAGAAAATCCAAATCCATCAGAGCCACGAGAACAAGTGACTTAAACCTCAACACAGAATCCCAGTCCATGTTAGGCAGAGCCCCTCACTGACTCTATTCAAGAGAAATCTCGACGAGTGGATGGGAGATCATAGGTTTACCCCGGCGGTCATCTCTGTGTCACTACTAGACAGAGGCATAGTAAACTAAACCCTAAAAGGGCGTAGTATTCTTATCCTAAGGGGTGGTGTAAGCCACATACACTCTGGCTAGGCTTATAAATGCCTTAGGGCAGATAGCCTAGTACGAACCTATGAACCTGCTGTTAAAAATGTGATGGATCATTAAGTCTGTAATCATTTATAAAAAAGTATTTTGCAACCCTTATTAAAGTGGGGATCAAGCCCCCAATCACCCATACTTTGCCACAGGCAATGTATTGCATAATATAACATCTTTTAAGGTCACAGAATGTCAAGGGAATTCCTAATTATCCGATATTATCAGATTCAAAAAATATATTGAGCTAGACTACTTGTATGGTGAACAGTGACTGGGGTATTTCTCAACTGTCCAGAATATAGAGAGATTCCGATGAATTATCCTCAGACTTTGCTTTTGTCTGATTTCAATAATTGAAGATTATTTTGTGAAGTTCTAAGTTAATAATACCAACATTTTATAAACATTTTAAAAATGTCCCTAATTTAGTGCCATTTCTCTAATTATTTATTCTTTTTTGTTTGTTTTGTTTTATCCATAGCTATGGAGGTAAATGTTAAAAGGTATTGAAGAGATATGTTGGAGGCTAGAATCACTGTAGCAAGGGCTGTTTGACTCTTTGCTGCACTAACAGGGGCTTTAAATTCCTTATACCACTGGTCTGCAACTGGAAGGCAAGAGAAAATGACCATTTGCTCAAATCCATCTTGGGACTCTGCTTGTCAACAATATGTAAGACCTTGAAGTATTTCCCGGACTGTCTGGTTCTTGCGTCAATATTATTCTTGTTTGAAACTTTAATCCTACAAAATGAGATAACACCCATCCTAGCTTGTCTGGAAGGTAATCTGTATGTTAAGATACTCCTGGCTGCATCTGCATTATTTATTTATTTATTTATTTTTGTTTTGTTTTGTTTTGGTTTGGTTTCTATGGTATACTACATCTCTAATACTCCAAAAATATAACTGTTGTCACTACTTTTCATACACACCTATCCTCAACGTATCCTATAATTCCTCTTCTCTTGTGTACTTTTTAATGTAGTCAGTATTCTTAAGCATTACGGGGTATAGCACCTGTTTTCATGACTGACATGCACCTACCTCTGACAATGAATGTTGTTCATGTAGCTGTCTAATAGTGCTCCTGACTAATAGGACCGTGTCACCAGTAGGTTGGTGACACTATCCTGTTAGTCAGGAGTAGTAGGTAGTAGTAGTAGTAGGTAGCTTGAAGTGAAACATGCACGGAGTTAACAAAACTGATAATGCTAACCATCTGAATACTAAACTCACCGGCAATCTCATTCCCAGCTATTGCTAAGGTACCCATTATCGTGTACATCTCCAGATACATAAACCATCTGTTACTTGTCTTCTTTAGACCAAGTCTAGATTCACAGATCAGACCATGTGACTACTAATTTACAGTGGCTGTCATAAAGAACGCAATTGTTAGTTTTGTTATCCCTATTGTATCGCCTTTCAAAACTTGAAATGAGTACACTGTGATTAAGAAAGTGAAATAAATAATTAAATAGATAAATAACCACATAAATGACATATCACCTACCTTCCCATACCCACAATTCTCTATTAATTCCTGGCATGTCTTCTTTACTGAACAGTATATCAATGAATCCTGTGTTGCATTATATTTTGTTTAACTTAATTATTTACACATTAATCAGTTTTATGTTGCGAGTATGTGCATGCAATATACAGCTCATTCATGCCTTCTTTTGTCATGATGCTCTAACTCCCAAAAATCTGTATTATTCTGCTTTTCTTGTTGGACCCTACCATTACATAAATCTTCCACCTTCATTCATGGTATGAACCATGGAATAGTTATGTTTCCTATGAGCACAATACAACTAACTAGAATACTTGGTGCTTGCCACATGTGGGTTTCAGTGAGTTGTAAATTACCAGTAGCTCATCCTGACTTCTTTTGACAGACGACAGTGAGAATTCACGCACAGGTATAGTTAGAAAGGAAAAGAACAATCTCTAAGAAGCTATAACTATCTTCCATCACTCGCATGCAGAGATGAAAATAAGAGATTCAATAAGCAGTAAGAAATATCAGGCACATTTCCTAATATTCTGAACATAACCTAATCAATATGATCAGCCTAAGAGAGACCACAGCTAAATAATTTGTGTAAGTGGTAAAAGCAATACCAGAGGTGGGGTGCAGGTTTGCTATTTGCAGAAGGCCAAAAACAAACTGCCCAAACAATCTTCGGTGCTTATGTCCTGTTAGGTAGTCTGAAAGATTAATTTTTAATTTTTTCAGAAGGTGACTAACACATAAAGGAAAACATAATAACTATAGCAATTTATCCAGTTAAATGGCTAGTGAGATTGATTATACAAAGAAATCAAGTTTTCTACAGTGTCTGCTATACATCAGACACATTGTATATCTAAGATATATCCATTCAAACTAAATATTTACATGTCAGCAATCGCTGTGTAGCATAAAGATTCGTCTATCAGTTGCTCAGTATGGATTATTTTAGTAGAACAACACATGTAATCCTTCTGACTGCTGTATATGTGACATCAGTATTAGTAACAACATTCCCTTTTCACTTGCTTCAAAACGAGTCCCAGGCTCTTTATTATGCTGATTCTTTTATGAATATTATGTACTAGATGTTTCTTTTCATTCCTCTGTATCAAAAGTGCATCTGATCATTTTTGAAGAAGAATGTTAGGATCCTATCATGCAGTGACCTTGCATTAAGAGTAAGACACTTGGATAACACGTACACAGTTCGACAAGTGCCAAACCAACCTGGCATGGTGCAGATGGTATGGATCACTTGAAGTAACTCTTGTCACAATTGTTAATTGTTAGTTTTAGATTTCATTACCTTTTCAACAAGCCATCATATCTACAGTTGCAATCAGATACATAACTGTCTTGATTAAAGTCCATGACAAAATAAATCAGGCTTACTTGATTAAAATTGACTGCTCATGTCCAAATCACAGATATTATTTGGTTTGGTTTATCACCAAAGATATGACCTTCAAAAACATCATTTTCTGAACAGTGTTTGATACAGACATCAATCATGTGGTCTAACTGGTGTAATGCCATAACTGTGTTGTATAATTCCTGGTATGAATTGTTCACTTTGCATTATCACTCCTTTTGGAAAATAATGGGTCCAAAAAATAACTAAATGTAGAAGGGTATGTTTACTCCAATTAAATATGTGATAATCTAGATTTGACACACTCCTGTGGAAGTCTAATACTAAGAAAATCCAAGTACATAGACAACAAAAGGTCTTTAGGCACTTAAGTGGTGAAATTCAAATAAAACATCTTAACCATTCTGGCTTATTTCCTTACAACAGAATTTTGTATAGCCTTCTTGAGCATGCAGTAAATATAAACAAGATAATTAACACCACATTCTGTGCCATCAGATGTAAAAAGACATATATTGTTACACTTAGTAAAAGTCCCCATAACCCTCACAAAAAAAAAAAAAAAAAAAAAAAAAATGAAGGCCTGTGTCACAAAGTTAACAAGCTTCATGCAAGGTTAAAAGAGATTTAGCACAGTAAGACACAAGCTTATGTAATGTAAATCATGATAGAGTGAATATTAATAAACAGCAATTATATGATATGTGATATGAACATAGGCAAAAGAGTGAGCATTTTTACAAAAAAAGCACCAGTATAGATAAATAGCATAATTCAAAAATATTACAAGTATTAATCGTGGGCCTCAGGCCCTTGTGCATGAGTATCAAAACATTTTGGATAGTACCAAATGATTCTGAGTAAGACTGCTGCCTGGTAATGGAACTCGTAAGAAGTTTTTCACATCCAAATAGAAATCTTATAATTTCTAAGTTAAGTAAAACTGTTAATATTAATTTTCAGATTAAATCTTACTCATTGCAGGAAAACTCCTTTTTTCTTTCAAAAATTGCCAAATTAACATAAGCATAGCTCTTATTATATTGGAAAATTACACAAAATATCACTGCAAAAAGCTACAACCACTTTTGGAAGTTAAAGTTATGAGTTAAAGTTCAGGTAAGGCAGCAAACTGTCTGAAATTGAGAGACCTCTCACGTAATCTGACTTTTAAAGAAATGGCAAAACTGTATCGCATGTATAAGATACTACTACTTGGGCACATAGAAAAGAAGAAAATTGAATGTACACATGTATGCACATGGGCATAAATCTATATATACGTAAAGAAAATGTTAGTTCCTGTCGTGCCATAGAACACTGCAGAAAAACAAAAATCTCGAGTTATTATGAAACATAGATCACCTGAACATTAAGTGGAAATTATTTGTTTATTTCACTTATCTAAGACATGCAACAAAATCAGACTATACAAACATAAAAAATACAATCAAACTAATTGTGTTAGGATAATATCTGAATATTATGTAAGCACAACTGTGATACTTGTCTAGTTCTATTAAAAGTTATAGGCTTGTGGTACGAAATATGTAATTTCAGAATTAAGTAATAAGTTAAATGGGTCTCATAAAATATACCTTTCTGTTTTTATGGAAGAAATGCAGAAGCTTCATTAATGTGTGATTGCTCTAGAATATTGAAATTATATTATTAAATGCATTGTTAGAAGTCAGTTTTGCAGAAGGAACTATTCAGTTTTGGGCACAATAATAAATCTTATGATTCACTTTGAAATTTTTGTGATAAATCTGGATGTTACATAGATAAAAATTTGCAATGTCAAAAACTGGTCTCCTCTGAGAAAAGTAAGGATAAATCCTCTTTCCCATAATATTTAAAAGTTAAAAAGACTTAAGTTTTTAGTTTAAATAACAAATTATGGTTTCCTAAATGAACTAGTAAGAAGATTCTGTATTTACAAATGTAGTCAGCTCTTGTTAAAAATAGTATAATGTTGTTATTAAAAATGAACATGTTACTTAATAGCTTATCTTGTTAGATGTGCTTCTTTCTTTTAAAAAATGTATTTTATTTTTTTCTGTCTTATGTTGGCTTAATTGTGACAGAATAACTGCCCTAACCTGGTTGTCCCATTACTGTGTAAAAAGTAGGAAAATTTACTTTATATTTCTGTGAATGATATAACTTTTTTTAACTTCAGCAACTATTTTGAAAAAAAAAACAAAACACATGCATTCCAGTCATACTAACATAGTAATATATACATTAACAGTATTAATACAATGTTGAAACCTTTTGAAGTGATACACACTTGAAGATAAATCTAACATATTATTGCTTAGTATAATTAAAATATATGGAATTTTAAGAGCTGATCATCATGTACAAACAATAAGCCACTGAACAGACTAACTATGTAATGCATTTCCCTTGTAATACTAAGGCAGTCACAACTAAGGTAGTTCTTTGATAAGTAGTACACATCCCATGTGATTAACACCAACTGAGATATGATAGGTGACAGGAGTATAACACAAATAATTGCTAAGTTAGAAATCATTGTAACCTTATTATTGATTAGTGGGAAGCTGAAGACAAAAAAAATGCAAAATATGAAATGTGGGTCGGCATTTATTGTTAAAGAAATTGTTGAAAAGCCATATTCTAGTGCATAGAAAGCAGAGTGATATGATAACACATAGTTGAGCTGTTATCCTTTTTATAGTGTATATGAACACATGGTCCCTACCCTAAAAAAGAAAGTTGCAGCCCCTCATACCTGTGGTTGGCATATTTAAGGTAAGTTTATGGCCACCATATCCCTATTAAATAATGATAATGGCCTCAACAGGCCAACATCATTTAATGAGGTATCAGCTGAAAGAAATGCCCCAAAAGCATCACATTGTGCCCACTTGGTCAAAATAAGGCACTCAGACATGTAAGCGAAGGCGGGCATTTATTAATACATTTCTTATGTTGGGTGCCTATGCCTCAGATTTTATTCAGGATAGATAAAGATCATTAATGGTGTGAGATGCTGGGTTTTCCAAAAGCCTGGTGATGCCTCCAGGTGATCTACAGTTAAATCCTGCTGACTGTCAAATATCGCTTGTTCATATCTGTATTGTTTTTCCAAAACCATGCTGCATACTGTACAACATATCAGAGGATTTCAACCTAAAACTTGTACAGTGGCAAACACAACAATGTTGATATTTTACCTCTGTAAAGCAGAGCAAATAAACAGATATTGAATATTATTTTATACTAATTACTTGCATTTTAATATTTTTCATATTTCTCTAAATATCTCAACAATCAAGTGACACACAGAGACCTGTTTAAACTCAAATAAAAGCTCACAGCTGAATGAAGAATGTTATGTTTGCAGTACACGTGTTGCTTGAATGGCTACCAAGATATTATAAGCTATTCATATTGCATTAGAAAATTCATACTTACTGTGGTTATTGGGGCTTATGAAATCCAGTTTAAGACCTAGAATTGAATGAATACAACCATTGTTACTTTCTGCTGAATACTTTGCCATTAACAGTTTTCTAGCAATACTTACAGTTCTAGAGATATTTGCATCTGTTTAAACTGTGAGGTAATAGTTTCATTTTATTAAAAGGCTTAGGCCATGCCCACTGGGAGTTAAGAGAACAAATTCAAAAAAGATCCCCAACCTAATGATGGTTACACAGCCTACCCGTTAATCTGGGAAATAACCCAATCATTCCTCCAAGTGGTCAGAGTCTACCTGCCCACATATTTCCTGTAGTTGTGAGTTATGGTTGCCATCATCCACTTTGAGGATTGGGGATATTTTATGTTTTGCACCAATGTTTCTCCACTGAGTATGAGCTTCAGTAACTAATCATAGCTTTGTGTATATGTTCAAAAATGCATATTTTAATTCTTGATGTTACATGTCAATGGGCAAGTGTTGAATTTGGAGTCCTTTCCATGAACTAACATAATTCCCTCTCCCTGAAATGGGTGAACTGGCCTTTGATGTTTAATTCTCAAATTCCACATGCCAGGTCATTCCAGCACCCAAGCTGCTTGTCACCATTTTGAGCTGAAGTCAGGACTTTATCTTTCTTTTCCAATCAAACCATCCTGATGCAGAAATAATAATTTTAAGCAAAATATGATTAATTAAAACCACTAGCTTATGAAAAAATCAAACCGAGGATAGTTAATAGCAACTCAAACAAGATTCCTCCAGAACCTGATCATTCATTGTTGGTTTGCATCATATAAAGAATTCATCCAAATCTAAATAAGAAATAGGACTCATGTGACTCCTAGCCAGTTTGAGAGAGTCTTGAAGAATTCCTACCAATAATACTTGTAGCTTTATTGACATCTGCTAGGAATAGGTAACACCTTCATGCAAGGTAGTATGACAAATCCTAAATCTGCAAAATAGCTTGAAGATTCCTGATTAAAGATTAAAGATTAAGATCTACTTGTCCTCAGCTGTAACTCTGTTCTGGCTACCTGCTGGCATCTAATGATCTCTTTGCTATGTGGAAAATGTATCTTAATCTATTCAGAGTTGCTGTTCAGGGGAGAAAACTTAATCTGTTTGTCTGAGCCATTGAACTTGACCCTATGACCTGGAGAAGCACTTTCTTTGGTCAGTGCAGATGAAAGCAAATTCTGAACTGATGTACAAAAACACTTACCATAAACTTATGGTCATGTTCATTGGCTTGACTATATACATTTGTGTTGTATGATTCAGGATATTTGTTTATATTAATTTTAAGGCATGTTTGGAAACTAGTTTTTCAGTCCTAAATTCTAAATATTTTGATTTTGCTCTTTCAGACATTTGATTCCAAACCAAATCGGCATTGCCTTGTTCCAATAAGCACAACAGGTAATCAAGCCAAGTTCCAGAATGTTGCCTGCTGTTCTTTCACTGGTCATCATGGTTGTAATTCACTTGCTTGAGTTTCAGTTGCTGTCAGACCTCAGTCACACAGCTGTTTGCTCATTTCCAGTGAGCTCATAGCAGCTGCTGATCAGACTGTTATTTGAGTTCAACAAAGGAGAAATCAGGTGTTATAGCTGTGGGGAGTGAATGGGATTAGCTTGCATTTTTTGAGTTTTGGTGAGAGATGGAGGATTCAGGTTATGGTTAAGGAGGTGAATAGAAGTTTTAGGATTAGGGGTTTGAGTTTGTGATAAAGGTTAGGATGCGCCTAAGGATTTTTAGGTTTAGGGACCAAGGTTGGTGAGTTAAGGATATGAGGCAAGTGGTACTTTTTTAGTATTAAGTAAGGGTTCCTGGCAGGTCCATGGGTGTAGAAGGCTCAAGCTTCTGGGAATTTGTGTACATATTAATATTAGCAAACAACATCATTCTATTTGCTAGTGGCACAATGACTATCTGCAGTATATCTATAAATACTCTTTTAATGCCTGGGTAATTTGAGATTTTCCTTTTGCCATCTCTTAGACTAAGATATGGTACCATGCCAAAGCTGTTAAAATTATTCCACCAATGTCTCATTAATCCACAGTTTAAAATTCTCATCACCTAAACAGTGCAACGTTAGTAGATGGGCGGCATTGTCTGATTGGAAGTATCTACAGTGTATTCAATATATATATATATATCCATGTAAGAATGGAAAACAAATGCCTTGTTATTTCAACAAATGCCATAAATTTGAACAAAAAATATTGAAATCATCCCCCATGACATCGGGCTTACAACAGCTAATGGTCATCTTGATCTGTAATCCCACAATACCTGCTATAATGTACCAATACTTGATACCAGGTAAGCTACTGGACCTTCTGGAACATTGTAGGTATCTTATATCAGATTCCAGTCTTCTTGTCATAATTGGTAAACCATCTTGGAAATTCTTTGCATGTCTCATCAAACTGGAAAGTAGAGAGACCCGATAATTTAAAAAAAGACAAATCTACTCACGTTGTCAACAGTTTTGGTTAACCATTTATATAAGATAATGGAGCTACTCCACTTGTAAACCATGATAGGAAGTAAAAGTAGTCTCACAATTCCAAAAATTAATTTAATGTGGTGCTTTTCCCATATTCAAAGTGGATTTGGATAAATTTATAAGAGCTGCTAAAATGTTTATAAATAAAAGCCACTTTGTTATCTCATCTCATTTTGAAATAAAATGTATAGTACCAGAATGCGTGCTAGTTAAGTAAACAGAATGAGCACCTTACATGGGGTAGCATAGTTCCAACCTCACTGTACCCTCCCCAACGTGAACAGCCCTAGTAAACTGCTAATACAGTGGACCTATTGAGTTACTGGCCACGAGTTATGTGTAAGATTTTACCCCAAAGTTTGGGCATAGTTATCATGTGACCCATGTTGGACTACATCAAGAACTGTAACCAGCACATTGCATTCTGAAAATAGTCCTTCATTCCTTTAAATTAGAAAACAAAATCTCTTGTGTTAAAGAGCAGTATCACAATGTGGCTAAAACTATAAAAACAAAAAAAGTACTAAAACATGAATGAATTACAAACCTGAGAACTAGGAAAGGATGTAAATATGAATTCATAAATAATAATTTGAATCATAAATCATTAATTTTCTGAGAAAAAAAAATGCCTTGACTTTGGCACAAATAGCTGGTGCCATTATATTATATTCTGTGCAATATAATATGGTAGGCTAAGAAGAATTATCACTTATTCATGAAAAGCACATTCATAATGACAAATTGTCAGACTGCATTACATTTACACTGACATTAATACAAATCCACGGTTACCATATTATAATGATTGTTGATACATAGAGTATTTTACACATAAACATTTATTACCTCTATAAAGGGCAAACCCAGTTATAAAATTATAAAAATGACCCAATGAAAAATGGAGAGATAATGCAAACCCTCCAAGTAATAATTTACTAGGAGATAGGAGAAAGACATGCTCTGTAAAGGCTTCTATAGCCGAGGTGCTAGATAATCCTGTTTGCTTTTTATTTTAATAAAGTGTCAGTATTTATATTCATTTGACCTTTCTTATTCTTGTTGTGCACTGATGTATTTGTTTCAGTGGTTCTAATAATTTATAACCCATTTAACTGGCTTATTAACTACTATTCGTCTTGATTCACAGGAATTAACCATGAAAACAACCACCATGTTATTATAATGCAATTATAGCATGAAACAAATGTTACATAGACGGTTACACAAGAGATAAAAATCAGTAATAAAACTGCAGTAACCAGCTATAGCAATGGGTTTAGGGTAAGGATCTAGGACCTAACAAGGTAAATGAAGAAAGAAATGAAGGTTAATTATGGAATTGCAGTTGCTCATGCTGGAGTGAATAATCTAAGAATGATGTCACTTCTAGATTTAAAACAGTATATTGTTTTGGGTGGCAAAGTCTCTTTGAATATTCAGTGATTTATTTCTCAGTTACTAGGACCATACTGGTGAAATCCTTCAGTCTGCTCATATAGCATCTGAATATATATTTTTTTTATTGTTTAAGGGCATGTTATCACATAGAGGGGATATGGTGCCTTTCAGCAATTGTCGGGGTACACCTCCTTTGATTGCTGCATATCTGATGGAACTGGTGGTGGTGGTGTTTGAGTCTTCAGGAAGTAAAACGTAAAAGCTAAAATCTCAAAAAACAATTCAGGACTACCAGTTGCTCATATAGCACTTAGCAAATAATAATGACTCCCTGTTGCAATGTTGACACTCAAGATGCCGAGGGATGATAAGTCAAAAAAAAAAAAAAGACTGATAAGACAGCAGAAGAGCAAATTTCGACATTTTGCTCTTCTCCTTTAAACTTTCAACCCCCACACCCTCAATGTAGGGGGCAAGCTCTCCCAGATTTATATATATCAATTCAAGATCACCATACTGCGAAGAAAAGGGAATATTCTAAGAAATGGCATCTCTGAGTTAGTATATGGAAGACCAATCTTTCACCCATTCACTCTCTGTATTTCGGGTCTCACTCCAGTGGGTCTTGACATTTCAATGGTTAACCTTAATATCACTGGTAGTAAGTATACTATTAAGGTAATGTAGTATACACAAATTATGGCACTGAAATAATCAGTGAAAATATAATTCTCCTTTAGTACTTAACTTCTCAAACATTGCCAGGGTAAACTAGCCATGATTAAATAATTATGCCTGAATATTGCTCTCTGTTGCAAATGTGAGACCTGACAATGTAAATCAAAACACTTTGAAAAAGACATTGCAGTTCCAAATGATAGCCTATTCCAAAATGTACATTTGCACTTTCCAAGTGTTTTTATTGGGGGGGGGGGGCGTGGTTCCCTCTGCCTGCACCCTCGATGGAGGAAATGTGGCCTTCTATGTCTGCTACTTATATATGCTAAGTGCAGTATTGCAGTTACGCAGAGTTGTCAGAACACAGCAGGATACTAGAATCTCGGAGTCAGGATATATTAACATAGCTGTACTTGTAGTTCTGCAGTCCAAGGGAAGTTAGTACTGTCCTCAACATTCTACAGCCACATCCACGTATTAACTACTTGTGTTAAAATTCTACAGCCACATCCATGTATTAACTACTTGTGTTAAAACATTTAGGAGCTGATAGTGTGAAGCCTATCCACAGAGGGCAGAGTCTCGGATATCCTACTGAGAGACCTGTGACACAGTTGCCCCCCCCCCCATCCATGGTTATATATTCTGTAATTTACACAGTATATGATGCCATCATCTAAAAAGATAAGGCAAATTCACCATGAATAATCATCATTCCCAGAATTTACCAATGGAAACACTGATGCAGTATATGGCATGCTAATGAAAATGAACTGGAATGCTTTACTTAATGGTCTGGACAAGTCTGCTCAGGGTACTAGCAATGACTTCTATAATATTAACTCTTATATCCAAGAAGCATACTGACAGAGGACAAACCTAAAGGTAAAGTCAACAAGAATCTCAATGCTATCATTTTAAATTTAATTATATGTGGAACACAAAAAAGCCATCTGGCTTAGCTTTTAATATTCACCCTAGTCATAAAAAGTATAGATTATGTAAAATAGACAAAAAAACATACTTTTCCATGTTTCCATCACTTCCACTTCTCTGCTCTAAAAGTGCAATATAAATAAATAAAAAAACTTACATAAACAATAAAGAATGGTGTTGTGTTGTATTGTGATTAAACTACGTGATTCTGTTATTTGATCTTTCAGACCTAATTATAAGCTCAGTTTGATCTTAAAAGTTGAAAGTAATAATGTTGTAGTAATTAGTTACATTTGAAAAGTTAAAAGAAAAATGTGAATTTAACATGTAATTAGTAAAAAAAATGAACTGCCTTCCCTGCCACAACATATGATGAATACACTTGATAAGAAATATGACAAGGGGAGCCATTACTAGTATAACTAAAAACATGAATACTATCACGTGTAAAATTAAAAACTCAAATTCTATGGGAGCAGGCACCATATCTGGGAGTTTCTTGTACAGTCACTGAAACCCTAACCTGCTATCACTCACAATAAATGAAATGTTCACACATTTTCATGTTTCTAATCCTAAACAGCAGGTTTTACTGGTGACAACTCAAAATGATTGGGACGGTGGTCTTATTAGAGCCAGAAAATTTTAGATCCACTAGCCTGAGTAGTATTCTGTTATTAATGATGAGTCATAATGCAGTTTGTCCTGGTCCACTTCAATAAACACACAACACCCAGTGACATTTGACAACCTTTATTAATCTTCCTTAAACATGATTGCTAACCAATAGTTATAACTTTCAACCAAAACATGACACAGGTGATAATACCATCCATGAAAGGAAGCATAAAATAACAATAAGCCAGTGTAACCACTCTCCCTTGACAAGCAGCGTCCCCCACTTGCTCACTTATCTTTGCACTAACAAGGCAGCGTTACCACACTCACCTTCAATTTATTGAATTACACCACCATCCAGATAAACAGCTCTGCTTTCTTATTAAATTATCCAGCAGAGCAACCACTCAATTTCCTTCCCAACTTATTGAATTGCATAACCAACATCAGAAGGGGAACAGAAGAGGGCAAGCCTGCCCTTCTTCTCCACCAGCAAGCCTGACCAAGCTGTTCCCCCCTCACCAACCAAACTTCCCACAACCTAAACCCCGTTAAAGGCATAAAGCCAAACATCATTTGGTGAACCCAATCTTACCTAACCAAACTGTATCCATGCCATCACCTGTCAAATCCCCATCACATAAACAAAATTATTCAGTTACATAACCATTAAAACAAACAACTGATACCTCTCCAATGCTAAAATAACCATAAACTCAAAGCCTCATATACCCATACTCTTGATACTCAACTGCCATACCAGTAAAATTTGCAATTACTCTCAAAATCTACACCCCAACTAGACAAACAAATGCTAAACACATTGTCACTTGAAACCCTGCAAAGGTAATAGCATGCCATCATGACATATTGCAGCCCCTTACTGACCAACGAAATGATAACCACATAAAATCACTTTCAAATCTCATTTAATAGTGATCACACCAATGCCTATGTAGACAAGCTGCTTACACCACCATACAAGGCCTTTACCAGTACGACCCCGAATGCACCACAACCATAAAACCAAGCCAGGAAAAACTAACCAAACACAATGCACACCAAAACTTGAAATGCCCACTGGCACCAGACTCACTAGGTCAGTGACTTCCGCTCACCATCCAGAATGTGGTAAATAATCCAGCCCTACCTCCCATAAAATGCAGTGACTCAAAGCTAAATAATTCTACACAAAATGCACCAAATATCCCACTAGCCTGAGCCAACTTATTCAATGCAACCCATTAATCCTGACCAAGATAACCCCCTTTTACCAAAAACTCCCCTATAAATGAGTCCCTTAATCCTGCTGGAGCATGTAATCCTAACCATCTAATATCTCCTTCAACAGAAACCATAACTTGGTATGCTACTATGGTAATCTGCCCACCTGACCCATTCCAAAGAAAACTCCAACTACCAATAAGACAGTGTGAAATTCAACCCGTATGCTTCCCACACAAGATAAAATAACAAAAAAAACCCCCAAGACAGACATTACCTTAAGCTTGCGGGAAAGAAAAACATAACAATGAACAAACAGTACTATATACAGCTGCACTGCTGGAAATTTATGACCTCCTTTCCCAATGCTCGATCAGCCAAGACATTCATCAACATCCTCTCTCATCTGTAAAGTGTACACTTCTTCAAACTAACAAATAATCCCCGCTCAGCACATCCCCATCTGCGACCTCAGAATGATCTGTAAAGAAAAAACTGTAAATACTCCACACACTCAAAATCAAAATTTAATGACATTATGCACAACCAAAGGCATAACTCTTCCATAAACTGTATGAAATGCTCGCAGTGCTGAATGCGAAACCCCCATACAACTTAATGATGTCTTAACCAAAAATTTCCCATAAAGTGTCTTCCTAGCACCCACATTCATGATATGACCGATACCCATGTGAAATAAAACAAATTCAGAGCCTCAAAAGCCTCTTCTATAAATGAAATTAGCAGTTTACCAATTCTATAGGTTCATAGGTAGGTACTAGGCTATCGGCCCTAGGGCCTATACAAGCCTATCCAAAAAGATACCCTGGCTTTTGCCACCCAAGAAAATTATTTTCCTGTGCCCCTGTTGAGCAGAGACACAGAGGTGATCCCTGGGGTGAATTTCCTATTTCCCATCCATTCATCAAGATTTTTCTTGAAGAGTGCTAATGAGGAGCTTTGTTTGATATAGGTAGGTAGTTTGTTCCAGAGTATGGGAAGTCTGTGGGACAGGAATCTATCCCTCCAGCATGTTCTGTTTATTGTGGTGGCAAAGTTTAGGTCCCTAGAGCCTGTAGCTCAGAGGGATTGGGATTTCTTTAAGTGGATCATGTCCAACAGCTCTGGGTTTAACATAGCTTTGTATGTTAGGCAGAGCTCTCCTCTGAGTAGGTGATATGCAACGGAGTAAAGCTGGAGTTTTTTAAGACGTTCTGCGTAGGGCATCTGTTTGAGGTTGGTAATCATCTTTGTAGGTATTTCTGTGGCCTTTCCAGTTGTTGTAGACGTCTTGTGAGGTACATACCAAAAGGGGCAATGTACCCTATAATGGGTCTAATTAGTGATGAGTAGAGGGGAACAATGACCTCTTTTTTCCTGGATGAGAAACCTTTTGTGATGAGGTGTGCCATGTAGAAGGATTTCCTGACTACTGTGGCGATGTGATTATCAAAGGAGAGACTACTGTCCACCTGTGTCCCAAGGTCTCTTATCACACTTTCGGTGTTAAGTAGACTACCACCTATGTGGTAGCTCATGGGTACAGAGATTTTTTTCAAAGGGGATGACAATGCACTTTTTGGCATTGAGCTTGAGGCCATGGCTTTGATACCAGGCATCTGTCTCAGTGAAGCCCTTTTGTAGGATGTCCACATCATTAGGAGTTTTAATTATGGCTCCTAGTTTGCAGTCATCTGCGAACTTCATTAGCCAAAGACTTTCTGTGTTAGCCTGTACTTCAGAAAAGTAGATACCAAACAGGAGAGGAACCAGGACTGAACCCTGTGGTACCCCACTTGTCACTGGTCTGAAGTCAGATTTGGAGTCTGCTACTTTCACAGTGTGGGTTCTGTCAGTGAACCACTTGGCAATCCATCTTGTGACATAGGGATTTATACCTAGTTTAGTGAGTTTATCTATAATTCCAGAGTGGGGAATGGTGTCAAAAGTCTGGGCGAGATCTAGACAGACTGTGTGAACCACCCTACCTTCGTCTATGGCTTTGGTGATTGCTTCAAAGAAGTCAGTCAAGTTTAGGAGACATGATCTGCCTTTTACAAACCTGAACTGGGTAGGGTCCAGAGTTTGGAGATTACCAATGTCTTTGTTTATAAGTTCCATGATGATAAATTCCATGGCCTTGCAGACCAGGCTCATTAAGTTAATGGGGCGGTAGTTTCCAGGGTCCGTGGTGGCTTCCTCTTTGTGGAGTGGGATAACCGTCGCTGTGTGCCCTTCAGTGGGCACAAAGCCTGAGATGAGGCTATAAATGAACATGGTTCTTAGGTGGGGTGTCAGTTCATTCTATAGTTCATGTAGAATGCAGCCTGGGATATTGTCAAGTCCCATGGAGGCTGTGTTCTTGGCTTTGGAGTGTGTTTTTTACCTGTGCAGCTGTGATTACAGGAACTTTGCATTCTTCTGGTATAGACGTGGACCCTTTAGGGGGTGGGGGGTAAAGTTAGCACTGAACCTATCTGTCAGGATGTTGGCAATACCAGTTGATTCTGTATATTTAGTGCCATTGTGCTGTAACTCAGAGCAAATTTGAGTGTTGCCATTGATAATCTTGACATAACTATAGAACGCATTGTGGTTGTCTTTAGAATCAGTGGCGATTTTGTTTTCATAACTAGCTTTGGAGAATTTTATGAGGTTTCTCAACAAAGTTGTTACCCAATAATTAGGGCAGTGAATTATTGACCCCTATCAAAGTAACCTACTTAAATTGGCTGACAAGCAACTTCCCTAACCCATAACTCCAAACAAACTGGATGAGTGACTAAACTCACCCTAGAGTTCTCCCACACCCCTGAAGGACAATACAGCAGTATGTGAAAATAGCTATTAATCTTAGGTAGCCTACAAAACCCTAAACCATTAACCTCATAGCTTCCTATGCTCCTATGATTGTTATAATTCTACCTTACCTGTAACCCCAAAATCCTTATAAACAACCCCGCACATCATCTTGACTCAAACCTACTTAGCCAGACACCCCATTGTGCACCCATCCAGCAGTCAAAACCTTGCAATAAAATCCATTACCTTTCACAGCCATGTCATCAGGGCACTGACCACTGCTCGCCCATCTCTGACCTCCTTGTGCACCACCCAAATGACCATGATTTTTATTAAAACAGCCTCCATCACACCAACTCTTCTTCGCTCAGGTCACCAACTGCAGCCCACTCAATTCCTCACCTCTGCAATCTGCAAAAGAAAAAAGATTAACCACCTTGCCTTTGCCGAACAGAAATAATGATGAACCTCAGGCCTGACCATTTGTGTCTTGTTAGCAATCACCAACTCACCATGACCCCCCACCTTACACCGACTACCTTATGCCCTGCCAGATACAAGAACCCTAGATGTCATCGCAGATGTAAATCATCCATGATTTGCTAAGGAGCCACCCTTTATGAAAGTTAGACCAAAACCATGATGCAAATCTGGGCAAACTGCAAAATCTGTGCATGTAGATGGTATGACTCACTACCCTGGACCCCCTTCAAAAGAAATCAGCAGCTGAACTACATGCTGTGTATTGCACAGACCCCACTGTCAACTGAAACCCCTACTCCAACCGGCAAAATCCACCCAATCCTGACCACAGAGCAAGGACCCATCCTACCCTCTCTTTTCCATGTCCTGCCCATACCTGGCTTCAAACCCACTTGTGTCCCACACACTACAAAATGCATGCAAGCACAACCTGTTAGCTCACCGCCCTCAATCTCAAAGCAATACATGTGGCCAAAAAACACCGACCAAGGGAAGCAACCTTAACCATTGCCCTTAAAAACTAAAACCTACAAGCTCAGCAGATCCCGAAGCATCATAAGTCATAGCCGGGCATGCCGTCTGCACTAAAGTGTCCATCCCACTCCTGCCAAGACTTCCCCCATCCACAGTTTTATGCAACTGTATACCTACACGAGGCCACACTTACCTCCCTGTGCTGTACCTAGATAAATTGCTTGTCATTACCCTGTACCTTCAAACTTAAATAATTTGCCATTAATATGCCAGGACACTGCCAGAAAGCTGGAGCAACTGCAAAGGAAAAGCTAAAGTCCTACCATGTGGAGACAAATACATGTCACTCTCTTAGAAGAAATCCAGACAATGTCCTACGAAAATAGAGGGACAAATGCCCAGAACCTACCCACACCTAGTCCTCAAGTAAACTTGATCAGTACCTAACCCTATTATTTATATCCTACATACTCTCTTTTTTTTTTTTTTTTTTTAATAATATATCACCAGTGAAAATCTAACTGGTGTGAGATTTCAACATTTAATCAGGCTGGACACTAGCTGATCACTAAACCTCCTAAGCCCTTAAATGAAACATTGGGAAAAGCCCATTACACCACCATATCTCTCGTGTACCTCATTATGAGGAGCGTACCTCAGCTGAGTCCCAAAATTTCATGTTCCTCGAAGTTTCACACCGAAAGGGCCCATCACCAACTTTTATTTTTTTATAACTAATATCCATGATAAACTGACAGGAATCAGATTAATGCATTAAAACTCTCTTTTCATGGTAAATACAATAACCACTATCTTTAAACCATCCAATGACCTACCTAGATGAAGTTGTTAGTAAGCCACGGGTACAGTCTAGTGCTCCTCATTATGAAAATGGAAGGTCGAGAGCACTTTACAACACCAACAATGCAGATATTCACAAGAAAGATATGACAGTCTACTTAGAATAGCTTTCAAATCATCATGTGGGCACTTTGTTTTTGCCAAAGGGGATGACTATACACTTTTTGGCGTTTAGCTTGAGGCCATGGCTCTGGCACCAATTGTCTGTTTCTATGAGGCCCTTTTGGAGGATGCTTGTGTCGGCTGGAGAGTTGATTATGGCGCCCAGTTTGCAGTCATCTGCGAACTTGGTCAGCCACAGTCCTTCCGTGTTGGCCTGTACCGCCGAGAAATATATACCGAACAAGAGAGGTCCCAGGACTGAGCCTTGTGGGACGCCACTTGTAACTGGTTTGGAGTCTGACATGGCTCCAGCAATTCTAACCATGTGGGTTCTGTCCTTGAGCCAGTTTGCAACCCATCTAGTGACATAGGGGTTTATATTTAAGCTGGTGAGCTTATCTATAATGCCCGAGTGGGGTATTGTATCGAAGGCTTTTGCGAGGTCCAGGTAGGCTGTGTGCACCACCTTCCCCTCGTCAATGGCCTTGGTGACTGTTTCAAAGAAATCGACCAGGTTTAAGAGGCAGGATCTGCCCTTAACAAAGCCAAACTGGGTAGGATCCAGTGTCTGTAGGTCCCCAATATCATTATTTATGAGGCCCATGATTATCCTTTCCATAGCTTTGCAGACCAAGCTAGTCAGGCTTATGGGGCGATAGTTTCCAGGATACGTTGAGGCACCACCTTTGTGGAGAGGGACCACTGTTGCTGTACGCCACTCTTTGGGTACATATCCTGTAGTAAGGCTAAGATTGAACAGTAGTTTTATGTTTGGGTTTAGCTCTTCTTGGAGTTCATGTAGGACGCAGCCCGGGACACCATCTGGTCCCATTGATGCTGTGTTTTTTGCTTTGGAGAGGGCGGCTCTTACCTGAGCATCTGAGATGTCAGTGGGGCAGCACTCTGTTGGGATAGATATTTGCCCTTTTGGTGGGGAGAGGGGGGAGAAGTTTGCACTGAACCTGTCAGCTAGGATGTTGGCAATGTCTGTGGGCTCGGTGTATTTTTTGTCATTTTGGACTAATTCTGAGCATATCTGGGAATTCCCACCCAGGTTCCTAACATAACTAAAGAAAGCCTTGTGATTATCCTTAGTGTCCTGTGCAATTTTTCTCTCGAAGCTGGCCTTAGACGATTTTATGAGTGCCCGTAGTTTTTTGCTAATACTGATCAGAGATGCCTTCTCTTTTTGGGATTTTGCTCTATCATGTAGTAGCGTCCTCCTTCTATTGTATAGTTTGTTTATGGCTGGGGTCCACCAGACAGGACGTCTGCCTTTGGAGGATTGGGTCTTGGTTTTATTTGGGATTGCATGATCCATGCATTCCTGAAGGTGTTCATAGAATGCGTTTATAAAGGATTCTGTGGTCTGGGCCGTATTTTCCACAGGCCCGGGGGCTTTGAAGGATTTTGCCTCGGTTTTGAGGTGTGTGAAATTTGCTTTAGAGAAGTTTTTCACTGTGGTTTTCTGGGCAGGGGGTTGGGTCGGGATGTGAATATCCAGTGAGATTAGTTTATGGTCTGATCTTACCAGTGAGGGATACACTTCTGGTCTGGAGCATAGTGTCCCCATGTTGGTGATGATCAGGTCCAGTATGTTTTCCCCTCTTGTGGGAGTGGTAACAAGTTGTTCCATAGCATTTGAGTTTATAAATTCTAGGAACCTTTGGGCTAGGGTGTTGGAGCTAGAGTAATGCTCCCAGTCTATGTTTGCGTAGTTGAAGTCGCCCAATATAATGGTGTTTGGAGAGACCTTCATATTTTCCAGTATTCTCAGGAAGGCCAAGTGGGGTTCCTGTGTTTGGGAGGGTGGTCTGTAGCAGGCTATAAACTGGAAGGCAGTTTTACCCACAGTTAGTTGCACATGGATAGTCTCTGATGCTTCGTGCTGTGCCACCAACCTGGAGGTGTGGGTATCTTTGATGAATATTGATACTCCCCCTCCTTTTGTGGTTCGGTCCAAGATTTGGGTCCGAAAAGCATGGTATGAGGTATAACCTGGTAGTGCTGGGGTGCTCTCGGGAGCCTTGAACCAGGTTTCTGTTACTGCACAGATATCGATGTTCTCCATGCTAAGGAGAGTTTCGAGTGCGTGCATCTTGAGGTTTAGACTTCTGGCGTTGAGTAGCATTACTCTTAGTTTCTTATCCCTTGTGATACCTATGGAGGTGGGTTTGTCTTTTGAGCCTTGCCTAAAAAGGCACTATGGGGGTAGCAAGAGCCTTTGCCAATAGCCGAAAGCACAGGGGTGACAGGTGCAAGCCGTCCCTAGTGAAGCATCATGGCTTGTCGAGCATGTCATCCCAGGCTGACAGGAATTGGATCCCCTTTGAATGACACCAACACTTAAGCCAATTGTTGAAATTGATCATCTTGTCTTCATATTGTGGCATCATTCTTGGTGAGGGTAAGATGCTACTCAAGGTCAGGGTCATAGCGGCCTGGGCTACATGCTCAGAGAGCTCCTCTATGTCTCTTTTCATGTAGTCCAGGGAGGTACGTCTCAGGTCATTCACACCAGCATGTATTTTATTGAGGATATTGGTACTTATGATGCAGTATGATGACTGTCTCATAATGCTCCCTGTAGTTAAGCATAAAAGTTTTTTTTTTATGATTATCTATTACCTAATCTAGATCTACTGTATACTTATAGGTGCATATACTGTAGCAGGGAAACAACTGCACATACAAGATGACTGTAAGGTAGTACATTTGCAGCAGTTATATGTTTAGTTTTTATCTATCTATCTAAATGTGTGTGTTTTGTGTGTGTGTGTGTGTGTGTGTGTGTGTATATATATATATATATATATATATATATATATATTTATGCAAGTGTGTGTGTGTGTGTGTGTGTGTGTGTGTATTCAGGTTACCTTGTGGTTTAAATTCTGTACTTTTTGTGTTATTTTCTTCTTTTAAACCAAAATAGGTGGGGGGGGGGGGCTTCGCCCCCTCCCCCAACTATATATACTAACTCCAGGGCCACACTACATTGGGGAGGGGGATAAATCCCTGTTATTTGCCTTAAATTCCTGCAAGTAGTAGTTGTCAGTGAAATAGTCTGTCAGTGAAATGGGTTTCAATTAAATGGTCTGTCGATGTTCTGAAGGTAACCCATGTATTCATATATATATATATATATATATATATATATATATATATATATATATTTATATAGTATCTCAGTCATTTTATCTGTTTTTTTTTTATATTTTTTCACTTCAAAGAGCTTGCTGCTTTAGTGAATGAACAACAGCTCAGGTAGCACTGTCAGCATGAATTTGTTGGATTTCACAGAAAAAACTTGTAACGTAACACCATTATTTAACCCAGTGAAATTGACATTATTGTTTAAAACTGTTAAATTAATTTTCCATAAGGATACATAAGTACATAATACATGTCTGCATCAATGTATGTATGTATATATGCATGCATTTATTTTTTAAGAAAGACATACATTTCAAAAGGAGAGAGAACAGTTAAACCTATAGGGTTATAGCCCTTTAGTTCATCTTCCAGTTCATTGAGAAACACTTTAATGAAAACAAAAGCCATAACAGAGAGAAAATGTCCATGACTCATTATGAGTACTGATAGCAGTTCATATTATGTAGGCTCATTTTCATTGCAAAATGATAAAATTATATTTAAAATGTGTGTATGGAAAACTGACTGATCGTATTGCTATTCACCTGTATAAATCTGTCCCTGTTACTGGTATCCAGAGCTCAATCATAGTCAAATAGAGCTCTGGGCTGGTGTTCTTTGATTCAACTTCTTGACTGTATAAATTATACTTCTTGTATAATGCAGCATCACATGTTAAAGTATGTATTAAGTTTGTAGTTTTGAACATTTTTTCCAGTATGCAATAAAACAAAATGTAAATAATGTAGAGGTTGCTGCTAGAAAACAACTTTATATTTCTGTGTTTCATCTGCAAGTTCATTGATTCCTGCCCTTGACGATTAAATTGCCTAGGTCACATTAAAAAAATGGTAAACTGGTAATATTGCAATATGGAATGGCGGCAACGAGCTAACAGATTTATAGTTACTAGGCATCTCATCCATAGGAGAACACACTAAGTAGTGCAGCAACCCCACCTCCCCCTTAAAGTACAGCACAGAATCAGCACTCCATCTACATGGTGTGAAAGTAGAACCCATAGCCTTCTCCATCAAAAGCATGTATGATACCTTTTGTGCTCCGAACACTGCTTTCAAAGTCTATAGCACAAAAATGACAGCTATTTGCAAACATAACACACACATTGAAAACAGACTTAACATGAGCAACAGTAAACATCTCTTCCTTTGAAGCTCACCATTCCCTGAAAACACACTTAAACTCACAATTCCTTGAAAATACACTGAAACTCATATTTTGAGTAGTCTGGTAGTTGGTGTAGAAGATTCAGGCTGTTGTCTTATGTAACGAGTTTGGGCCTGAGTAAATTAATTAACCTGCTGTCCCTAACTTGGGCATTTCATGTACACACACAAGCACACACTCACATGCCAGCCTTATGGATGGAATGTTCATTTTGTCTGTGGGCAGAAAAAAGCAAGAAGCAGGCTAAATTTCATGTCCAGGCAGTAGGATTTGTGTTTAAATTCTGCACATAGACACAGAAAAGAAGAAGCAAGCAATGGCACACACAGAAGTTGAGGAGTGTTCTTAAAGAAGAATGTACACCCGTAAAGAAGGCATGTCATTTATTTACTTATTAATTACAATTAAAAAGTAAATGTTGTAGCAGCCCCATCCTTCAGCCAGTGGGCCCCTCCAAGTCAGAGGTGCTCTAGACAACTGCCTAGGTTGCCTAGTGCTAGATCTGTCTCTGCTGGTGTCAATAAATCTAGAGCAAGCATGGACTGCCTCACAATTAAATTAATGAACAGATAGAGAACAGCTTCTCCATCACAAACATGGATTCTGCTTTCACTCATAGTAAAAAAACTTAAAGTACGCATTAAAGCAGGCATGACAATTTTTCTTCAAAATCAGGAGGAAATAACACTGTTGTTAAGACAATCATATGCAAGAACTTCACTATAACAAGCATGTAGAATTCTGGCTGCCACAGTTATATTATGGATATGGTAAGAACAGTAAATGAGCATCTTTCTGATATAAAACATTTCTTAAAGCTTGTTAATCACCTTTTACTGCTGTATTCTTCTTAATCTAGAGTATAAATTTTGTCCAGCACTTGGAAGTTCAGATAAGTTTAAAATTTGTAATACACTTTTTGGCTGCAACACATCTTAACACCCCTTTTTTATGATACACTTGAGTTCTGTCCACTTTCTGTAAGGCAGTGATAAGTCTGTTACTGGTTTGAGTAATACAAATTAGCTTGTACTCCTAGATTTAATTTTGCCTTCTCTGTATTGCATTACATTTCAGTAGTTATACATACCTCTCAAGTGTACCTCATGATGAGGAATGTTTTCACTTTGCATCTTAAAAAGTCAACGTTTCTCATTGTTCCACTCTGAATGAGTCTGTCAAGCATTCACTGCTAAGATTTTTTTCTTTACTTATATCCATGGTCAATAATATCAAGTCATACAATTTCATCAAAGCTACTGTCTATAAGTATACTGTAAGCCATTTTAACCTCACTATGAACTTCCAAGTTGAAGTTGTTAGTATGCTGTTTGGAAGTGTTCCACATTTTACCAGATTGTTCTACATTATAAAAGGTAGTGTTCCACATTTTGAAGATTAAAGGTTGAGAGCTATGACATCATGTATTAAAAAGACTTCTATGGCGACACTGTTACAGCTTTCCAAACAAACCTTTTTCTCTTTCCATCTCTGAAACTGGCAGTACACGAAGCAGGTAAAATGATAGGAGCAGAAAGACATTGATTCCTAGTTACTTCTGACTAGGTGCTGTGTGTGCATGTGTTTAAATGCATATGTTTGTTTGTGTGTCTGTGTGTCACTTACCTGATTGGTCCAGTTGTAGTGATGGTTGGAGCCTATTCAGTTTAAATTTTGGAACATCACACAACTCCCTGCCCTATTGTGTTGAGCTGTTGAATAAGATACAAAGCCCACTTGTCATGGTTCAGCATGAGATTAATGCTGCTGCATTGATTCTAGGAAGAGAAGGAGCAAAGGGGGTATTGACTCTTAGCTGCCTGCAATTGCAATGATACTACCCTAGTAGTTGTCAGGTAAAAGTCAGCAGGTTTCAGTAGGTGAATCACTGTTGAATTGTCTCCTCTATTGTATCTGTTTGAAAAATCACCTCATTAACGTATCTTATCACTCACTGTTCCCTTGTAACTGTCAACATGAGTCTCTGTTCTGCTTTGTCCATTTATGTTGCCAGATTGCTTACAGTAGGACTGTAAGTCTGTTTGTCTTCCCCGTTGCTGGTCTGTGATGCAGATGTGACTAGGGATAAAATCATCTCTGCTTTAGTCAGGTTGGCATGCACCAGTCCTTTTTCTTGCCACATCTCAGCCAACTGGCTCCTTGTCAGCTTGCAGTACTCCTCTACTGATATCTTTGCCTGCTCTCCCTGACTAACTAAACTAACCGAAAACAAAAAAATAAAATTAATGTGATGTGAAACTCTACTGTTGTAGAGTACACAGCTTAGAGATGTGTCCGCATTGTACCCTACTGGAAAAGAACAGAAATGTTTATAAACTATTGTAACTGTGTAATGTATATATTTTAACAGTAGGAACTGTTACATATAATGTTAACTTGCAAAATTTAAGAAAAATATTTGAAATTAAATTGTTATAACTTTGCTATACAAGATGGTTTCATTGCAGCAAGGAGACAGGATGTCTAAAACTAGGGAGCCTTCTGTATTGTCTTGTGAGTGTTTTATTGTGTTATGTCTTCCAGCTGCGACAAACATCTGAGGGTTATGTATTTTCACAGGGAGATGCTAAATACTGGCAGTTTTTAGCAATGGGGGTTTAGCTTCAGAACTAAAGTCAGATGACAAGAAATGATGTCATCCTGTAAGTATTCCAGCAGCAATATTTGAGATATTAATTTAAGAACTCTCTGACAGAGAGAGTGAGCATTTTGTATATCTTTAACTTGACAACATCAGCTGGAAAACCCACTCACCACAACTGTCTTGCCTTGTTATGTTAGTAAGTTAACTAGGGTTCAGTAATTTCTCTTAGATTCAGACAGGAAAATAGTGAAGTATAGCTTAAGTTTGATGTTTTCTTTATTAATTTGAGACTGTCCTGTAATGTTGTTTTAAATATTTTTTGTGATTTTGAACCCTGAAGTAACTGTGTTTATTTCCTGAGTACGTTCTTGTTTTTTATGATTTATTGTTAAATATATTTAAACCTTTCAATTGTGGCTGATCTGTCTAGAGATATATATAAGTTCTTAGAGTACTTGCATATATAATTGGTGACACTGTTCAGGCCACTCCTAATAGCCTTGCTCTTGGTTAAACTACCATTTGTATTATCAATAGCATTACACAGTAAGATTGCACACCCCTTGTTAAGGGCCTTAAAGTAGCTGATAAGGAGTGGCTAGTGGCAGGCCAAACTACCTTATAGTCTGGGCAAAAGGGGGCATAGCTAGTAAAACTGTAACAGCCTTTCCCAGGTGTGTGGGTGTGTGTGCGTGTGTGTGTGTGTGTGTGTGTGTGTGTGTGTGTGTGTGTGTGTGTGTGTGTGTGTGTGTGTGTGTGTGTGTGTATAAATCAGATCTCAAAGAGTCTGTATGTCAGCTACTTAGGCAGGGACATGGAGCACTGGTTGGACAGAGTGGGTGCTGGAGGTCTTGGCTTGGTGACTCAGCTGAGATCTCAATTCTATAGCTGTGCCAGTGGGGAATCTTATTGGGGATCTGGAGAAAGATGGAAAAAAACAGACCCAGACTAACTGTGGTCTCTATGTGCTCTTAAGGAAAATTGTACTTTACTGTGTGTCTACTTGTCATCCTCCCAGTGTGTATGTCCTCCACTGTTGCCAGTGGTGAGGATTGAGGCTCCTTGTTTACTGGGCCAGTGGTGGGGCATTACATATGGCAATATACTAGTAACAGGAAACAACATATTTAGACATATTATTTTTATTATATGAATACTACAAAAGACCATAACACAATTGAGATCTGATAGTCCCCTTGACTTGTGGTTTTGCTTGAACTACATACATTTTCCCACATTGCATTATATTATCTATTTTATTGGCTTGCAATGTATTATGACAGGCAGGAGCTCCTTCTAATTCCTGGAAAGAAGCAGCAGCTACAACCGAATGTCTTAAATTAGTTACATACCCTGTCCTACCCTGTGCTCCTCATGGCGAGTAAATGTCCAAGTTAAGTATAAAATATGTATGTCAGTGTTGACCATATAAGTAAAGTTACTTCCCCTTTATTAGTAACTGACTGACAGATAGGATGGAGAACTAAAGCTCAGGCCTGTAAATCAACTGCTTTCTTTGCCTAATGTAAAGGATTTGGTTCCTTCCACATTCACTTGCCTACTGTGTGAAAATGAGGAAACCACTTAACCAGGCAATGCTACCAGGTCACCCTTAAAATGGCACACTTTGTCCAGTTGATTTACTCTTTCAACAAATAGGTAAAAACACCAGTCATCGTTCAGCGAAATATACACAAACTTTAATAATATTAAAAAGTAAATTATATGACATAGTAACATCTCACCACATGCGGCTACTTTTGTAAAAAAAAAAAAAGCTTTGACACAGCCAGTTTACACTGTGTCACACAGTGTACACTGAGAAAGTAAACCAGACACCATTGAAGCTATCCTATTTAACTATTCTTCTGGTAAAGGGGGTGTATCATATGGTCTTTAAGTTGGAACAATGCCAGACAGCATACAAAAGTATGCATTTACATCCCTTTTTTTAACAGACATATATTATACAAAATTGTGCTTTTACCAGCAAACATCGTAAAATAAACATGACCACACACACACACACACACACACACACACACACACACACACACACACACACGATTATATGATTATATACTATGCCATTGCTAAATAGGCTTTACAGCTTCAAAATAATCTGCGGAGTTTCTATGATAGGGACTAAATGCCCGCAATTACAGAGGCACTGGTATAGTAAGAGAATAGCTCAGAAAGGCACATTGACTTTTAAATCCTGTGTAGCTAAGGTAATCTCAGATTAGAAGCTCTATTAGGTTAATCATATCCCATTCATTACAAATAATAGGACAGGATATGTATTGGTAAGCTGGTTAAACCCTGTCAAAAAGTATTGCAAAAATAAAATAGTCCTGGAAAGAGTACTTATCTTAATAGAGGGAATCCTTGCTAATTTACTGAATTTAAACTTTTTTCCATTCTCCCAATTACCATGATTTTATCTTGGACTAAGATGAGATTCTCTCATACAAATGTGCCCATGACTTAGGTTTATATTTGGCATACAGAAATATTTTGTTAAACTAAGTTGCATACTAGTGATTAAAAATGACATTTATGAAATATCAATATATTTAAAACATTACTCTGAAAGTAAAATAAAATATGTGATAATGAATTGACATTAATGAAGGTTTTACAAAATGAAATACTTGTCGGTGAGGTATAATGAATGATATTAAGGCTAATTTTCAACAGATAGGATAATTAGAAATCATGAGAGTGCGTACTGCTGTCTTGTTCCTGAGGATATTTCATGGGTACATAATATTTATGTGTTCATCGGTAAGTACTGGGCTAGCTACCTTGTTGGCCATTTTAAGCCTAACCAGTTTTCCTCTCAAAGATGAGATTCAAACCCTGCAATTTGTCTTTGTGAGGTAAACACCTTAAACATTATGTCAATATCCAACCCCCCAAAAGGCAGCTGTGGGCATAGAACCCAAAAACACAAAAAGTACAGTTGTGTAAGTTGAGCATACTACAACAGTTGATGTTCAAATTATCACTGCTGCAGTAGCCATAGTTATATGGGTTATATCCTGCCAAGGACATAACATCCAACCAGCTTCCAAAGATTCAGGGCACCTTCCATGTTCCCCAAACTGTCAAGTTGCTCAAGCTGAGCTGACTAAAAGATAAGTTTAAGTGCGAAGCCCTTTAGTCCTTTCCTGCCAGGAGAGAGAGGGAGGCTGAGTCTTCAAAGGACAAGGCTAGGAATGGCAGACAATGAACGTTCCCACCCTGGCATAATAAAATCACCAAAAAAGGGGGGTGAAGGGAGGGAGTGATTACTGTATCAGTAATAATTTGAACATCTACTGTTATGGTAAATTCAACCTATGCAGCTCTACTATGTTATTAATACTGACCACTGCTGCAGTAGTCTTAGCTATATGGGTAGATTACCATAGCTAACTATATTTGGGAGGTGGAAGGAGAAGGGTCCATGAGTCCCTGGGGAAGAGTCCTAGCAAAGCTTGCTCTAGAACTAGAGAGGGAAATCAGCTTATAGTGCTTTGTAAAAGTATGTAAGGAGGACCAAGTAGCAGCTTCTTGAATACTTTTAGAATCCTATTGTTTCCATAAAGCCATAGAAGAAGGCAGGGTCCTTGTAGAGTTTGTCTTGACTCTGCCTAAAAGTAATTAAGACCCTAAGATCCAAGCAATAAATTGAAGATGATCGATGTCAAGATGTATCAAACACTCCAGATTTTGTGTGAGTAGATCCATTCTGTGAGGAAGCTTGTGGTAATTGCCTCTGGCCATTTCCAAAAGAAGAGAGAACAACTGTTACCTTGGCCAGAAGGGAGTCACCACAGGATCTCGGGGGATTCCTTTTGAGTCTTTAGAAGTACCCTGGATATTAGAGGAAAGGGTGGACAGGCATACAGGAATATTGCTGACAAAAGAAAAGAAAAACATCTGTCATAAAGGCCTCTTGCATGTAGCCCAGGAGCAGCATTTTGCCATTTTATTGTTCAGAGAGGAGGCAAAGAGATCTACCTGAGGAACTTCCCACTGATGGGTCAAATCTTGAAGACCCCAGATCTAATTTTCACTAGTGAGGGTCTGGTCTATTACTGCTCAGTTTATCTGTCACACAATTTTCCTCTGGTCGAATTTAGTATGTCTGTATAGTGCGACCGTGCTGTGAAGCTATATCCCAAGCTAATATGGCTAGTCTGAAAGGGGGTTATGACCTGGATCCCCCTTGTTTGTTGATGTACCACATCACTGTGGTATTGTCTGTTACCACTCAAAGAGATCACGGGGATTAAAGATGATTGACAGAATTGAGTGCCTTGATATTTATGTCCTTGCATGTGTCACTGGTGTCCCATACCCCCTGCACTTTAATCTCTCCTGAAACTGCTACCCAAGCAAAGTCTGAAGTATAAGTGATGACTGACTGATTTGGAGCATGGTGGGGAAGAGGAGATGTTGGTTTAAGGATACCTGTTGTCTCCACCAAGTGATTTCTCTTCTTACAAACCCCAGTATGGAGATCTGAAAAGATAAAGGATGTTGATTCTGGTACCAAAGTGATTTCATATACCACTGCAGCTTTCTCATGTGGAGTCTTGCCAGGGGTATCATGAGAATCTTAGATGCCTTGAGACCCAAAGTCCTGAGATACTCCCTTACAATGACTGAAGTCTGAGTGGAAAAACTTAGAAATAGATCTAAATAAAGATCTATTTTTTTCATGTGGAAGAAAAACTATTTGAACTAAGGTGTCAAGTTGACATCTCAGAAACACTATCCTATGTGGAGGAGTCAAGAAACACTTTTGAATATTCTCTTGGAATCCCAGTTTGTACAAGAGATCTCTCACCCAAGAGAGAGCTTCTTGAACTTTTGAAAAAGACTCTGCAAAGATAAGTCATCCAAATATGAAAAAAATGTGGATACCCTGTAGCCTGCAATGAGCTATTACTAGAGTTAGACCGTTTAACAAGCTTTGTGCAGTGTATAGCCCAAAGGGTAAGGCAGAGAGCTGATAATGTGATGCAAACACATAAAACCTTATGAAATGCCTGAAGTCTGGATGAAAGGGAATATGATGTTAAGCATCTTTTAAGTCTAGTGTTTCCAGGAAACCTGAAAGAGGAAGAAGAGGCAACAGGTTGAATTTTGAATTTGAGAACTATCACATGAAGCCAGGCTGAAACTTGGAAAAAAATGATTAGCAATTAAAATGCATCTTTCGAGCTATGATCATTGAAAAGATTTTGATATCAAGACTTATTAATAAAATAGGGAAATAAATTTTGATTAATGGGTTCTGAGTATAGATTTGTTTGCATCGCAGCTTAATATTAACGACAGTACAGACCAACCTTGATAAGAGCTCATATTAGCTCTTCACTTAAATATTTGGAAACACTTGATCATGCCAATAGGTCACTTAGTGTCAATGCTAAAACAAACAATGAACTCAACAAAATTTCTGTATATCCTACAGTCTATATTTCTACCTGTCTTAGCCACCACTAAAAAAATGGTTTATTTTTTCAGGAACTTCAGAAATCCTGACTAAACCTCCAGAACCATGAAAAACTTGCTCTGCATTTAGACATACACCTGGATTTACTAATCTTCCATGCAGGACTAGATTAGTCCTGCACAGAAGCGACCATTTAGGAGCAGGATGGCAGTGCACCATGCATAATAATGAGGCACGCTGCCTGAGCTCCTAATCTTACACGGAGCATGTAAGAGTGCAAAGGGCGTGTCTGAGAGCAGAGCCCTCAGAATATACATGCCCACACAATGCAGAACAGCAGAAAGGGGTAAGAAATGAGAGAGACCGCTCATAGGCGTCTGCATATCCCCACCAACAGTCCCCCTGTGTACAAGAGCAAGAGTACATATAAATAAAATGAAGAAACACTTTTATTTATTTATTTTTTATTCTGATTAAAGCTAAACATAGGTGCGTGGGTGTGTGCATTGCTTAGCTACGGTTAATGTAGTTAAATGGCTGAAGAGGATAACAAGGAAGATATATGCAAATGAAGCAGCATAGCAATAGTGTAGTGGGCAGTGCATTTGCCTTATGAGCAGGCATTCCCGGTTTGAGTCCCACTGCAGCAGATTCCATTTTCCATGGCAAAGCACGTTATGAGTAATATTTATGTTGCATAACCCACTAAATAACATATTTTTATGAACTGGAGTACTGCAATAAATGCACATGTGAAGTGTCAGTGTCATAATGAATAAGGCACTAGTAAGCAGGTTTATACACAAATAAGCAGTAGTAAGCATATTTAAGCACTAGTAAGTGGGCTTAAGCCCGTTTGTGTGGCGGTTCAATGCCCACACTGGTTAAGCAATTCTAAAGCTAACACTGTGTTAGCAGATGTAATGGCAGGTTAGCAGTGCTTACCATTGCGCAAACCCGCTTCAACTGCTCAAAAGTGCCTTAATCACTCTGTATCCAATGGCTCGTGTTCTGCCCAGCAACAAAATAAATAGCCTCTGCAAGTCTCGAACCCAGGACCCTGCACACCATAGACTAAGTGATTTACTACTAAGCCATGCCAGATATACATAACCTTGATGTTTTCACAAACATGTCATCCAGCTCAGACATTAAACAGTGCAGAGAATGTATTCCACCATTTAGATGTATGTGTATGTGTAAATATATTAATATCTAAACAGATACAACATATATAAATATATATATATATATATATATATATATATATATATATATATATATATATACACACACACATATATATAACTATATCTGAACATATATACATGCAAATGGCTACATCAACACATATATATGTCTACACCTATATGTCAACATATACACAGCAAGCTACATATATGTAAGCAGATATATATCTATGTAGGTATATACAGACATACCTATATATATGTAAGCAGAAATATATATATATATATATATATATATATATATATATATATATATATATATATATATATATATATATACAGGTATATATGGACATACATGTGTAGATATCAATGGGAGCTTAACTAAAATATATATGTCCACATGCACCATTAATGGGGATGAGAGGCCCCAAACAATATATTTCTTGTATGAATAGGTATACCCACCCCCCACAGCCAAACATGTCTGCCCTGCAATACCCTACCAAGTGTTGCAGATCCCATAACCAGAACCTGACATGACATGGGAGAAAGATGTTAATAGTACTACATCCCACCTGTATGATGTCAGGCTGGTATCGGTAACATATCATGCAGTACAGTCTGGCTCCCATAGGAAATGTAAATATTGGAAGCTATCAACATCCCCAGGATAGATATACACAGACACATATATGCAGATACAGATATACATATGTGTATATATATATCTATATATATATATATATATATATATATATATATGTATGTATATATATATATATGTGTGTTTGTGTATATATATATATATATATATATATATATATATATATATATATATATATATATGGATATACATGTGGCTACACATACACATGCAGAGATATGTACAGTAAGATACTTATGTAGTAGGTGCACACAATATGGAACAGCCGCTATGCCTACAGTTAACACCTTAATGACTGGGCACTGGATGAGCCACCCATACAAATGACAGTCATTGACTGCAACATATACCCACAGAGAGGTCATAGGATAAAACACCACACACAGGTCTGCGGAAATGGAAAACCATTATTTGTGTACTATTACAGATTTATATGCCATGTCATATAGCTGTTCAGACACTGACATCCATATAAACAGAGTAATGCAACTGTGAAACAGTTATACTAATACAGTAGTCTGGAAAGGTTCACAACTGTTGCTGTCCAGGCCAAGCCCTTCAAATAGTACAATAGTAAAGACAGACTGGGCCACAGGATACCAAACAATCAACAGTAAGTAATGCAGGTGTATAGTTCAGCAGCCTCTATCTACACTCTGTACACAATCACTAGGCGGTAAAGACTTCAGTTGACCAAATGGGATGTAACTGTTACATAACAAGGCATAACTGACACCATCACAAGCACACTGAGAAACAGAACAGTCTGTATGGCAGGAGGCAGTAGGCCTGCATTAACCCAATTTATGTATGTAATGTCAATATAGGTGAATTGTATGGTACTATCAATCCAGATGCCTTAAGGCAGCTCACACCTGATACCCCCACATATTGTAACCGACTAGGTTATTTATGGTGCATCCCCCCCTAGACTCAATAATACAAACCCATATACCACTGTTACATACACTGGCCTCAGGAGTGCATATGGGCACACATGTATGGTGTAGGTGAAGCCCACACATATATGGCTCCAGTCCTACTGTATGTGTGGGGGATACAACAGCAGTGGACTGCTGGCAGGACTGGCAGTGTGATATACGTATATGTGCATATGTATCACTATCTGTATATGTTTAGACATATATTGCTCTGTGTATGCATATATCTGGGTGTGTATATGTATATCTATGTACATATACATACCCATCTATATATGTCGATATGTATATGTGTATATATCTATATAGATATCTGGATAATTATATATACATATATTTCCACCATATGCCCTTAACATGGAGTGTAGGCCTACCTCAGCCCCTATAGTCCCAATTACATAGTGCAAGGGGATGTCAGGTATGTCTAGCAGGTATATCAGTAGACTATTGTTACTGTAATAGTGATTGTCTTCACAGACATGGTGTGTGGGGAGATCACATCTGCTTTTCACATGGTGCCACTGGCTACTGACAGACATCCTACGGACATCATAGTACAGTACTGCTGCTAGCACGTAATGCTACTGGGACTACAGCAGAGATATTGGTCAATATATATGGGCATTATGACACACTCTGTCAGTCCAGAAGTATGCACAGAACCCCTTAGTGCAAAGCAAGTGGACCAAGCCTGACAATGTGGATGTTAACAGCCATGTAGATGGGTATAACACGTAACAACTGATATACATATGGCCCCATAGGTTATGCATTCACCCCTGTCTGTCCTGACATATACTAACCACTGGTACAGAGGTGCCATGACCACATAGTACCCACTAGATATTGACATACATCTGTACAGCATCACACTGCTCTATTTGGCATACATAACTGTTAAGGGAGGCCCGGCAGTAGGACATCTGGCAAGGATCTGGACATGATATCTCACTGGGTAAGTACACTAAGCTGCTAGGCATGTGACAAAGCACTGTGCAGGCTACAGGCAGACTGGCGCAACACTGGCCTACATTTCCTATGGGGGAAAGCCCATGTACCTACACATATAGCAGACTCTACAGGCATGTCACAGCACAGGGTAAGAAACAACTGTGTGACAGTGCATAGCTACAGCCAATGTGAACACAGCCACATATGGTACGCTAGCATATTATTCCAATATATGGACTGTCTGTTCAACACCATCCTCATATGTGCCACTCACACACAAACCCTACATATATACTGGGCCACTACACAGCGTGGACTGATGCCTGTCTATGGTATGGGACATGTGTGTGTATGGCCCTACAAACATGTAAGCTGATATAGTAGCATACAGTGGAGCAGCATGTAACATCAGATAGGACGGGACCAAGAACAATGACATCTACTACAGTCTGTACACAGGCCAAAGTACATATTAACATTACACACACTGTTGACATTCACCATAAATACACAGATCTCAGTACTGTACACATGACTACAGAATGTCCAGGATATGTCATTAAATATACCCCCTACTGTACATAACGTGTAGCAGTCTGATATCTCACTGGCTTGTTATCAGATATGATGTCACTATTTATGGTGTACAGCACATATGCATCTCTTAATGCTTGACGTATGTACAAAGGTTGACAGCAGTGTGGCTGGAAGCACCTACACAGGGCCAATATTGACATGTTGTTGTGATAATCTCATAGATTTACTGTTGTAACAGGGTTTGTTGCAACATATGTTCTATGAGGGATATGAAGTCAGTAACTGTCACGGTTCCACCATCTACACACTGCAATCCTCACACTAACTTCTGCAGTTCACAGATAGGTGATCTGTGGGTAACACATGAAACCAAAGGCACCACACACTGCCCGGTCTGCAGATGACCCTACATATGGGGATTCCTCATACATAGAGCACTGACATGGCAGGAATTGCAACATGTAGGACAGCCATATCCACACACACCCTGTTAAACTAAAATTACTCCAAATGCAGTATAGCATAGTATTGTATCCACCATCCAATCACCTGGGTGACTATTGCATGTGGCCAATGCTGTGCATCATTTGCCATGTATGTGTTCCTTAGTCCATGACATGGATGGTGTCTGGGATGTGCACACCTCCCACATGCATGTGCAGTGACATGTGGAACTGTACCTGGGGTGTCTAGCCCATGTTGTGCACACAGATTATCATCAGATGTGCCAGTCTTGTCCTCCTGTGGTGGGAGCAAGTAATGGACAGCAGGTTTACCCTGTACCTACATTGATAGCATGCTAATGACATTCCCTGGTGTCAGTGGCATCTGTCCATATAGGGCATGTTTTCAGGCATGGTATGTCTTTTGTGGGTCACATTTGATGGCACCACAGCTGTTGCAGGTGTCCAGTGGGGAAAATGGGAAAGGTGCACTGCCTGCATGTACGTGCCTATTGAACAGATGGACAGGGTGCCATGCCCTCTGTAGCCCAATGCAATCACTCCAGAGTTACTATCAGTGGGCAATATGCAGTGTACTACCAACATATTGGTTGTTGCCTAGGCAAGTGTGTGTGTGTGTGTGTGTGTGTGTGTGTGTGTGTGTGTGTGTGTGTGTGTGTGTGTGTATGAGACATGGGTTGAGAGTGTTCTCTGGGTTATACTGGGGTTGCTAACTATGTTTGCCTAGCCTTGATGTCACATGTATGGGTATGGATCTGCACCCCAGCCTCTCGGTTATTTCAAATCTGTTATCCCTGTATGGTGGACAATGTGATATATACTAGGGCCACCATATAAGAAATTTGCAAAACCCGCTCCACATTGGGCCCAGTTGTTACACACTCACAACCACCTCCATACAGGATACGAGTTACAAACACAGACACACACACACACACACACACACACACACACACACACACACACACACACACACACACACACACACACACAAATACACCTGTCATGCTGGGATTACAACTCCTACCTAACTAGTTTATTACACTACAGGACTATGCAGTTATAGCACGTGCCATGAATAGTACTGAAGTACACCTTCCTCAAAGGTGTATTTCATATTGGATGACAATAGCAGAATTGCCAAAGTAGGGCAGTTGAATTGTAGGGAGTGTGGCTAGGCTAAAATGCATTGCTCCCTACACAGAGTTTGAAACACACACAAAACATCCACAACCAACATGTGTGGGTATAGAACACCTAACAAAGTTCTATATCACACTGCAGCATGAAGCTGTTAAAGGACACACAATTGGGATTACTGGAGAACTCCTTCCCCAAAGGTGTATTTCACAATGAATGACATCAGCAGGATTGCCAAAGTAGGGCATTTGAATTGTAGGGAGTGTGGCTGGGCTAAAATGCATTTCTCCCTACACAGACAGAGTCAGACAGGCACACAAACACACACACACTTGCCAAGTCTGGGATTAGAACTCCTACATAAGTAGTTTATCACACTACAACAGTACATGGATTACTGGGCAACAACTCTCCCAAAGGTGTATTTCACAGTGGATAACTTCAGCAGCCTTGTCATAGGAGGGCAGTGTGTGTGCATGGGCCATAACCCATTCATCTAGAGGCTGACACACCACATGCGGACACACACAGGGTCATATTTCACAGGTACGTGTATACAGATGCTAGATGACTACTTCCTTGTACAATCATGTTGCACAGCTAGCACGTGCACCACATATTCTTTACTGCTGACAGATACCAGTGGCTAGTATCTATTGTGAGTAACAGCTAGACCTCATGTGGTTGTGGCTCTTTGGCTGTGTGCTGGGTGGACAGTGGCTCCTTGTCACAGACACCCTCTTCCACACATCTATGTATGTCTACCTTTGGCTTATTATAGTGTGTTGTCCTTAGATATGTCTGTATTCCTGTCCACTATGTGTGCAAAGCATGTGTGGTGCATACTGAGGAGTGTCTGCACTAACATCTGTGACTGCCAGATATGTCTGGTCCACTGGTGTTTGCAGACATGGCTTTCATGTGCTTGTGTGTGAGCATGTCTAGTATGCCCATCTGTATTGAATGTGTGGATCAAGACCAAGTAGTCTGTATGCAGGGCTGACCTATGTGTTGTACACCTACAGGTAGCATACTGTTTCTGCAGGGTATTTGTCGATCACTTGGCATTGACTGTTACTACATTTCTCCATAGGATGGTGGGGTAACCCCTGACTATTTCTACATTTCTACACAGGATTGGGGGGCACACCTGACTGTTACTACATTTCTACATAGGATTGGGGGGTACACCTGACTATTTCCACATTTCTACACAGGAATTGGGGTGCACACCTGACTGTTACTACATGTCTATGTAGGATGGGGGCACACCTATTTCTACATTTCTACACAGGTTTGGGGGGCACACCTGACTGTTACTACATTTCTACATAGGATGGGGGGCACACCTGACTATTTCTACAGGTCTACACAGGATTGGGGGGCACACCTGACTATTAATACATGTCTACGTAGGATAGGGGACACACCTGAAACTTTAACACATTTGCTATGACTGTACTGGTATGTCAGGTCCTCCATTTCATTCTATAGTCTTACCTATCATGCTGCCTAGAGGCATACCAGTGTACTACAGATATTAGCTTTTATTTACCTACATATTAGTTTCAGACTTCCTACCCTTCAGAACTGACGTCCCACTGCCTGACCTGTGTAGTCTGTCTGTGTAGGCCTGGGCGGGGGAGTTACCCATAGGCATCATTCAGAGGCCATAGTACAGCCTTTGTTTGTGTTGGTCTACACCTGTCCTGCTGGCTGTGACTGTTGTTCGGTATCTGAACCCCCCCTGACTGGCATGTGTGAGTCACTTACCTTGTGGGTGTCCCAGTATTGAGGGTGGTGCTGCAGGGCTGCCTATGTCAGATGCACATAGTACACTCCCTACACATTGTTGAGCACAGGTAGTGTAATATTTGGCATCCCTTTTACTGTATGTGACAGTCAGAGAGAGGTGTTATTCCATGGGTCCCTCCTGCATCAGTGTTTGTGCTATGCGTTGCCTCTTTGCCAAGACCAGGGCATACTGGGCATGCCTCATTCTGCCTACTGGGACAGGCCCAGGTTGTTCCTATTCCGAGTCATGCTGTGCCTGTGCAGACCTTGGCAATGGTGGGGAGCTGTGTGGCCCTGCCCTATGCTGTTCCTGCTGCAGTTGTTTCTGCAGGATCATATTGTGTAGCATGGCACATACGAGGACAATTTGGGTACATGTAGCTGGTGAGTACTGCAAGGCTCCACCAGATGTGTCCAGGCACCGGAACCATGACTTGAGCATCCCAAACACATGCTCTACTATAATTCTGGTCTGTGTGTGTGCCTCATTATGGAGTTCTTGTTCAGGTGTGTGTGCATTACTGATGGGTGATATCAGCCACGGCTCCAGTGCGTATCCAGCATCCCCCACTAGGTGACCGTCAGGGATGTCCCCATTGGCAAATCTCTGGTGCATCTGTGTCAGATGCCAGATGTGAGAATTGTGATAGCTTCCAGGGCAGCCAGCACACACATTCATTATTATACCCTGGGCATCACACACGACCTGGTAGTTGATGGAGGGGAAGCCCTTGCGGTTGATGTAGACCCTACCCCGCTCACTGGGTGGTGTTTTGATGCATATGTGCGTGCAGTCTATAGCACTCACTACCTCAGGGTATTCTGCTATTTGGTGGAACAGTTGCATATTGCTGGCCAACGCCTCACGGGTGTTGGGGAAATATACGTGCTCACCGACATGTGCTGACATGACATCCAGGAACTGGTGGAGTACCCTAGATGCTGATGCCTGTGAGATCCCCATCATGTCCCCAGATGGCATTTAGAAGGTACCTGTAGCTAGTACTCTTAGGCCTACACATACCTTGGTATCCACTGGGATGGGTTCCCCTCTGTTAGTTCTGAGTGTCAGGCATGGCCGACACAGTTCAACAATTTGCTGTAGGAGTTCCCTGTCCACCCTATAGCTCTCCACTGTCTCCATCTCATGTAGCCCCTGGTAGGTTACCCTGGGACTGTACACTGTTCTCCATCTCCTCACTGTGGGTTGGTGGACAGCATTCACATCCTCACCACCCTCAGTCTATTCCACAAGTTGTTGTATGGGGTCTACTTCATTTTCCCTAACTTTCATTTGCCCGACACCCATTTGCCCGACCCCATATGTTGGCCATATTACTACATGATAGAAATGCCATAATTTAATTGTAAAGTACTGAAGTGGCAAGGATGTTTTCCTGGCTCAACATACATGTGTCTTTACAGGAAAATTTCTGAGTGTCACTCTTGAATGAAACATGACAGAATGTAAAAAGGGTCAGGGAAGGATGGATCTGTTAACACATTCCTTACCTTAGTATTCTTAATGTGTTCTTGACAGTGTAAACATTACATCAGTACAACTTTACCCGAGCAGACTGAAATTCTGTATGTGTATATAATTGTGGGGTTTGTGTCACCTAACTTTTTTTTAAATTGAGGATAGCAGGTACGCTTTCATTGCTGTGTTTTTTGATTTGCCCGACACTTCATTTGCCTGACACTTCATTTGACCAACAAGTAATAATGGCAAGGAAATGGAATATGGCCCCTTCCCCACTGTAGTCCGACCCTGGAGTTAGAATATATAGTTGGGGGGTGTGGTGGGCACAGCCCCCCACTTAATTTCATATTATATTGTTAAGTTTTGATGTAATATTGCTTAGTAAAACAAAAATAAGTGGGGGGCCCCCACACCCCCCAACTATATATTCTAACTCCAGGGTCGCACTACAGTGGGAAAGGGGGCATATTATATTTTCTTGCCAATAATACTTGTCGGTCAAATGAAGTGTCGGGCAAATTAAATGTTGGGCAAATGAACTTTCAGTCATTTGGTCTCGGGCAAATGGGTGTCGGGCAAATGAAATTTAGGGCAAATGAAGTAGACCCGTTGTATGATAGCTATTGCAGCCCCTGTCATTTTGCTGTTGTGAGTGTTAAAAGTTCCCCGCTTGTTTACACCAGTGGTGTAGAGTGTGGGAAAAAACAGAGGAAAAAGTGTTTGCATAGTTTATAGTAGTGTTCTGGGCTGGGCTGGTCTGCTGCCTATGTAAATGGCTGATTCAGATATATTTCACCTGCCAGCAATGCTAGTTTTCCTTGATTACCTTCCTACTGCTGTTTTCCCTTCCCATTGCCTTCCTGTTTAAGCCTAGGGGTGTGCCACGCAAACAGAGTGCTCAAATGTGCACAGTGCTGCTATTTCCTGTTTAACTTTTTTTTTCTTCCCTTAAAACCTGGTGCGTGGCATGCACACCCGCGTAGGCAATGTAAAGAGCACTAGGCAGATTCAGACACACCCCCTAGGAGCAAACCCGAGCCACAGGGCTCCAATCCGCTTACAATATGCCTGACACCCCCCTCCCCCCATGATGTCACCTAACTCCTAGGCTTGCACCAAGCTATTCCTACTCTTACACTGTTGGGACCTAACTCACATGGTGGGGAAAACTGGGATTCATTCTCCTTCCCCTCATTTGTATAGGATTGCCTGCTAATGCATAGTTACATGTCTCACACTGAGCCTCCCCCCTTAGCAACCACTACTCACTGGCCATGTTGTCTTCTGCCTGCCATTGACTTGCATGGCAGAATACTGATTTTAGTTAGAATGCTTAATTTAGGTTTATTTTGTTATTTCCCCCCAATCCCATTTGCAAGCCGCTGCCCTACGCTTAAACAGCTGAGATTGGCTAAAAAAAATAAAAGTTGATTTTTTTTATTCTTTTGCATGTTTGCAATGCCAATGGCCTTATACTTTGCCATTGGCATGCTTACTACATGATATGCAGCTTTTATTTGGAGCTGTCACAACTCCGTTTGGAAGTTTGCAGAAATGTACCTGGTTACTAACCGAGTACATTTCTACAGATTGCACTAGTCCTGCACGGCCGGTTGCAAGCTTCCTGGATCACAAAATCACCTCATTTGCATGGATTTCTCCTGCAAATGGGGTGATTTGCATACAGGGGCTTAGTCCGTGCAGGACTAGTGCAGGAACTCTCATGCACAGCCCTGCAGGCTGTTCCTGGATCGCACGGCAGACATATTGCCTGCTAGAGCTCCTGCACCGATCTTGCACACAGTGCAAGGTATAGAGAATCCAGAGAATACGTTTTTGTCTTTTCCACCTATATGTGGGAGCTGTTGGTATTAAATTAATTTCTATTGGCATAATACACACTGGTTCTGAATGCATTATTGGAAATACTGAATGTGAACTGCATTCTCTATGACTGAGAGACAGTCCCATTCTTATTAGGTGGTGTTAGTCAGAGATGATTGTATGAAAGAAAGTAATACAAGAGAGAAATCCTTCTGCATAAAAGGTGCATGGACTTTGTGACACACACAGCTTTGAGCTGAAACACCACATTATTTTTTTTGAGTAAGAGTAGAATTTGAACTTGTATGGTTTAGTCCTATAATATAGCATTTCTTGGAAGGATGGTTCATACAGCATATCCCTGAAGGTGATACACACTTCCACCTTTTCAATTTAAGTAGAAATTATGCCATAGATTCATGAACACAAATACGTATTTTTCCAGCATATAGCATACTGAGTGGCAGCAGATGTGTTACAGAACATATTACGTGGCTTCACACCTTCAGCCTATTGCAGTATGATATTTACAATATTTATTTTAGCTTAGCATTGTGTAACATATTAGCTCTAATTCTAATGGTGTTTAAAACACAGTTAGCCACATAGCACTATAATGCTTGATTAACTGTCTTAATACAGTGCATCAAGTATCTGAACAGTAAACTCTTGGTCTGGTACTGGAAATATTTGCATTACTGATAATGGAACTGCTGGAGCTTTTCTCCTTGGGCCTCCATTGGAAAAGGCTCTTTTTAGACCTAATCAGACAAACCTAGTAACCAAATACCAATAAATAAATAGAATGTGGTATTCCATATGTTACAGTTATCAGGTTCAATAGCATGCTCACCTTTTTGACAGGTATGAGAATTTCTCATAAGATCCTGTAATACTTTTTGATTCGTCAGTGAAACTTCCACTCACTTACCACACTGCTGGAGATATAATAACCCAGAAATCTCACTTATGTATGCCCTGCTTTAAAACATGTTTGGAAGAACTTTCAAACTATTATGTAAATAGTGTGAAGTTATATTGTAAAATATTTTAAACAAATTTCAGAATATAATTTGCCAACATCCAGTACTGGTCCTTATTAGAAAATAATGCATTGTTAATCATGTTGGTAGCAGTTTGGAAGTGCATTACAAAGCATTAAAGGAGAACATATGTTGTTATGGTGAGAGTATGGTGTAATGCAGTGCAATCGATTTACAGTATACAACTGTCTACCAAGGCACTTTGAACTGGATTATTACTGTTTTGAATGGAAGCCAAATCAAAATGGCCTTAACATTGTGAAAAGCCAAATCAATGAACTCTACAAAAGAACATTACTTCATCTTCAATAATTTTAGGCAATGCCTTGCAGAGTAATACAGCGCATTGCTATGATATGGTCAAAAATGTTACATGCTGACTGTATATAGTCCCACGAGTTTTGTCGCCCTTTCTTTTCTTCATTTCCTATCCATGTTTAATTTTTATGTGTTCTTATAGCACAGCAGTTATTAATAAACGTGTTTCATTGATTCACATTGTTTCAAGTATAGTAAATATCTGCCCAGAAGTAAAATAGCTATTAGTCACGTGCTGAAAGTATTCATCATATGAGACAAAAGGGTGGTATTCATAGTTCCATTTTTCATACCTTTGTCATGGATATCTGCAAAGAGCACTGCTACATGTTAGCAAAAATGTATAAAAGTGCAGGTTATCATGCTGAATAAGGAAATGTGAAGGCATTTTGATTTACAGACCCACTTAAAGGCAAAAGCATAAGCTAGCTAAATTAATCATTAAGTATATGCAAAGCACTACGCAAGAGCCTTAGGCTTTGTATGACTTCGTATATACTCAGACATTGAGGACACATGCGGCTATGCGCAGACACACTAGGAAAAGTTAAGACAATCAGCACACTCCGCAGCTTTTACTATGAATATTTTTTTAAAAAAATAAAAAGGTTTAAAATGTTTTATGCAGGAATATCCTTATTTGACCACCTTGACAGTTTTCTTAAAAGAATGAAAGGGGGAGATAGAAAAGACTGAAAAGGCAAAAGACAGAAGTAAAACATGAAGAAGGTTCTGCTATAGGAGGTGAGAGAGAGAAGGGGTGCTGTTCTTTTGGCAGGGTATAGAAGTCATTAGTGACACAAATCTGACTTACAATTCCTACTGCTGTTGCAGTGCATTGCTTTTCTACCTTTTTGGAGTACTACACCCGAATGTCATTTATATATTCCTCATATGGTATTGCATCAGTATTATTGTTTGGTTGGTTAGGGTTAGGATGGGGCTGATTTTTGCAAAAATAAGTATGCTTGTTTGTGTAAGTGTCAACCTTTAGTAAATGTTGAGTACTTTGAAGTGACAAGGCACGCCAGATGATATGAGATGGGCAGGGGATATACTTCATGATTAAGAAAACTCACGTGTATGACTCCATTTTATCTTTTCTAAACATGTTATAGAATAACACTGGTTATCCATGCATTCTGTTGGGGAGATTACTGGGGACTGCTTCAGACTCTTAAACTATCCCCGGCATGTGCACATGAGCCTAGAACTGCATTAATGCCTACTAGAAGCCTGGATATGGGGATAAGTCGCATTATATATTCTCACAGTACTGTGATTCATAGAGATAACTGAAAAAAAGCCTCATTTGCATAAAACTGCATAAATTACCCTGAACTTATGCAAATAATTTTACCTCTGCCATATTAACTTTCAATTACTCAAGTTAGGTGGCAAATAACAGGAAACAACAGACTTTTAAATTAAGCAAAAATAATAGAAATATTGCAAATCTCTAGTATGAAACAGTTCAAAGTGATGTAAGATCATTGAGTTTATTTAAAGAAATGTTTGCAGTACTGATGGAACAGGACCCCCATCCATGTGAAGCAGAGTTCCTCCTTAATCCAATTCAAGTGCAGCATTGACAATTGGATGGGAAACTGGAAATTCATCCCTGGTTTGGCACCTATGCCATTGATGCAGACAGGTAACCTGTAAAGCATTCATCTCCCAGGCCCATGCTTACACTTATCAAGGGTATCAGGTCTCGTTAGAGATTTGGGATGCATGGCTAGGCTTAAAAATGCCCTTGTCGTTGTTAGCCTAGTAAATACCTATGAACTATGATATGTTGGCCATATTACTACGGTTTAAGTCAAAACTAAAGTTGTCATTTGTAAATGGAAACTCATTAAAGGAGTAGTGGAAATAAGTGATCAATGAGAAAATAATTTATTTTGGTGTTATTTAGTGTTTGTGCATACATGGTAGAAATGCCATAATTTAATTGTAAAGTACTGAAGTGGCAAGGGTGTTTTCCTGGCTCAACATACATGTGTCTTTACAGGAAGATTTCTGAGTGTCACTGTTGAATGAAACATGACAGAATGTAAAAAGGGTCAGGGAAGGTTGGATCTGTTAACACATTCCTTACCTTAGTATTCTGAATGTGTTCTTGACAGTGTAAACATTACATCAGTACAACTTTACCCGAGCAGACTGAAATTCTGTTTGTGTCACCTAACTTTTTTTTTAAATTGAGGATAGCAGGTATGCTTTCATTGCTGTGTTTTTTGATTGATGATTACATCAAAAGTTTTTTTTTGTATATGATTGTGGCATTTTTTGTGCAGTAATGAAACAAAACTAGAGATAATGGCAGAAGAATACAGTTTCAGCAATGAGGAAAACTACATCCTCATGGCAGCCCTTCCTCCATTCTTATAGGACTTAGAACTTACCGGACTCCAGTAGGAGTCAGTCTTGGAAGGAGAAGAGGAAGATGTACTATCTGGACACATAAGAGCAGATAATATGAGACTACAAGTGCTTCTCAAGAAAATATTGTAATTAATGTGGGGCAAACACAAAAAATTTCATGTAGGCCACATCAGCAGTCATCTTCACATAGCAGTACCTCTCATATGAGATCCCAGTCATGGTCCCACAGCACTGTACGATCAGTATCTGCACAATCACCTGCACCAAGAATGTCTCAGCATCAGGCCAACTCACCATCCAGATCAGAACACCTGCTCTTCAAAATCATTTGCACCATTACCTAGCCTACATTTAGGAGATACAACACATTTCAGCTTGACCTTCTATGATAAAAGTATGACATTTTCTTTACTTACAGTTTGACATTTAGGCACACGTTAATATTTATCTCAAAGGGGAATAAGTTATTAACAAAAGTACAAAAATTAAAATACCCGTTTAACTGTTGTAGGCTACACACTCAAGTGTGATAGCCATTCCTATGCATTTGAAGTGTTCTTTTTTTATTGAATCTGCTTTATTTTCAGAAAAAAAACAAAAAACAAAAAAAAAAAATACTTATTTTCCTGCCTTTCTAAGCTAGTATAGTCCAGCTCACAGGTTCGTGCTGAATTCAGGGCTGTGTTACAAGTTTCTGTTTTTGCCCATACCTTACTTGGATAGAAGGAAGTTTCTCTGTTCACCTGTGAGAGAGGGGATCTTTGATCTGCCTATCTGTCCCTGGAGGAGTGGTTTCAGCCCAGAAATTAGTAGTTTAATGGCCATTTTGGGCTAATTTCTATCTTTTTCATTTCCCTGCTATAAAACCTGCATTTGCATGGTTTTGTGCGCAAGGCAGCACAGGTTAGCTAGGGTATAACTATTCCTGGCTCCACAAAGTCTACTCTTCAATTTTTCCCTTGGAACTAGACAGACTTTCAAATTAAGCACTCAAACCATTCACTTCTCAGCCTGGCACTTGCTCAAAACTCAAAGCAAGCACTAATAAACCTTAACCCTAGACCCCCCTATACTGTAGAGAAGGACAAGGCTCTCTTTTCTACATTACCAGCCAATCAGTAAAACAGTTCACTGTTCCTATCCGGGCATGTCCAAAAGGCAGTTTCAGGTATACTCTCTGGTCCAACTGGTGAATTCTGGGGACTTTGAAGCAATGTTACAACTGCCTCATTTACACAGACAACCCTCTCCCCCTACCACCAAACACTAATACATGCAAGAGATGCAATTATATAGCCAAACTGGAGGTTAAGCTTTCTCAACCCAAGACTGGACCAGACAGTCAAGAGGAGAAGGGAATTACTTGCATCACACCACCAGTCTCACATAGACCTATGAAACCAGCACCAGCAAAAAACACATAAATACATGAAAACATAGTTGGAGGCTCTAAATAAAAATCTGCAAAAGCAACAGAGACCTCCAAAGCAGACATCCAAGCAACCTCCACCCCCCAACACAAACCATGAAACACATACTTCACAAAACCGGCGTGCTATGCAATCACAGTCCTTAAGGCAAAATAACATACTCAACACACTAGTAATTGGTGACTCTATAGTCAGGCACACTGATGTCCCACTCACTAGGCTGAACAAGGAGAAGGTTACTGTTAGCTGCCTATCAGGTGCCAGGATCCGCCACATAACACAAGCACTTAGGTCACTCCAGAACAAGTACAAATGCAACTCTGTCATTGTCCATGTTGGTGTGATTGACCTGAGCCGTACCTCCCTGGACTACATGAAAAAAGACATGGAGGAGCTCTCTGATCATGTAGCCCAGTCCGGTATGACCCTGACCCTGAGTAGCATCCTGCCCTCACCAAGAATGATACCATGGTATAAAGAAAAAATTATCAATTTCAACAACTGGCTAAGCTTCTGGTGTCAGTCAAAGGGGATCCAGTGTCTGTCAGCCTGGGATGACATGCTCGACAAGCCATGCTGCTTCGCTAGAGACGGCTTGCACCTGTCACCCTTAGACTTTCGAATATTGGCCAAGGCTCTTGCCACCCCCATAGTGCCTTTTTTAGACAAGGCTCAAAAGACAAACCCACTGCCATAAATAGCACAAGTAACAAAAAACTGAGGGTAATGCTACTCAATGCCAGAAGTCTAAACTTCAAAATGCACACATTCGAGGCACTCCTCAGTATGGAGAAAAACAATATATTTGCAGCAGCAGAAACATGGTTTAAGGATCCAGAGAGCACCCCACCACTACCAGGCTACAACTCATACCATACATTTTGGCCACAAAACCCAGACTGAAATACAAAAGGTGGAGGCGTATCCATATTCATCAAGGATACCCACACCTCCAGGTTAGTTGCACAGCACGATGCTTCAGAGATCATCCACATGCAACTAACAATGGGCAAAACTGCAGTTCAAATTGTAGCTTGCTACAGATCATCCACCATGTCCCAGGACCCCCATTCCACATTTCTGGAAACACTGGGAAACATAAAGGTCCTACCAAACACCCTGATATTGGGTGATTTCCATTACCCAAACATTAACTGGGAAAACAACTCAAGTACTAACTCCGTTGCCCAACATTTCCTAGAATTTATAAACTCAAATGCCCTGAATTAACTGGTCAACACCCCCACCAGAGGTGACAACATATTGGACCTGGTCATCACCAACATGGGTGACCAGTGTTCCACACCAAAGGTCAACCCCTCACTGGTTAGATCTGACCATAAACTAATCACTCTGGATATCCACATTCTGCCCCCACCCCTGTTCAAAGAAACCACCATGAAAAACTTTTCAAAGCAAACTTCACATTACTTAAGACCAGGGTGGAAAGTTTCAAAGCCCCCATGCCAAAGGATAACGCTGTCCAAGCTGAAAAATCCTTTACTAATGCACTCTATGGACACCTACAAGAATGCATGGATCATGCTATCCCAAGCAAAACCAAGACTTACTCCTCCAAGAAAAGGAAACCAGTCTTGTGGACCCCTGCAATAAACAAGCTATACAATAGAAGGAGGAAATTAGTACAGAAAAGAGTAAAATCCCAGGAAGGGAAGACATCCCTGATCAGTATCAGCAAGAAAATATGAACCCTCATAAAATCATCCAAGGCTAGCTTCAAAAGAAAAATTGCCAATGACTCCAAAGATAACCACAAGGCATTCTTTAGCTATGTCAAGAATCTAAGTGGCAATTCTCAGATCTGCTCGGATTTAGTGCAGAATGGCTCAAAATACACTGAACCGACCGATATCACCAACATCCTGGCAGACAGGTTCATTGCAAACTTCACCCCCCCCTCTCACCCCCAAAAGGGCCCATAACCATACCAGTAGAATGTAGTGCCCCTGAAATCACAGACACTCAGGTTAAAACAGCCCTCTCCAAAGCCAAAAACACAGCATCAATGGGACCAGATGGTGTCCCAGGCTGCATCCTACATGACCTCAAAGATGAACTAGCCCCTCACCTAAACACACTTTTCAGACTCAGCCTCTCCACCAGCTACATGCCCATAGAGTGGCACACAGCAACAGTTATTCTGCTCCACAAAGGTGGATCCACAACAGACCCCGAGAACTATTGCCCTATAAGCCTGACTAGCTTGGTCTGCAAGGCTATGGAGTGCATCATCATGGATCTCATAAACAGAGACATTGGGAACCTCCAAACACTGGACCCTACCCAGTTCGGCTTTAAGGGCAGATCATGCCTCCTAAACCTGGTGGACGTCTTTGAGACAGTTAGCATGGCTATAGCTGAGGGAAAGGTGGTACACACAGCCTACCTAGACCTTGCAAAGGCCTTCAACACCATTCCCCATTCAGGTATTATAGACAAGCTCACCAGCCTGAACATAAGCCCCCTACATCATGAGATGGGTTGCCAACTGGCTCACGGACAGAACCCACATGGTAAGAGTTGCTGGAGCTAGGTCTGACTCTAAACTGGTTACAAGTGGCATTCCCCAGGGCTCAGTCCTAGAACCCCTCCTGCTCGGCATATACTTCTCAGAGGTACAGGCAAGCACAGAAGGACTATGACTGACCAAGTTCACAGACAACTGCAAATTAGGGGCTATAACTGACTCTCCAGCGAACACAGACATCCTCCAAAAGGGTCTCACTGAGACAGATACCTGGTGTCAAAACCATGGCCTCAAGCTAAATGCCAAAAAGTGAATAGTCATCCCCTTTGGAAAAAACAAAGTACCCTCAAGCTTCCACATAGGTGGTAGCCCCCTAAATACGGAAGACATAATAAGGGATCTGGGGACCCAAGTAGATAGCAACCTCTCCTTTGATAATCGCATTGCCAAAGTAGTTAGAAAATCCTTCTATGTGGCCCACCTTATCACAAAAGGGTTTGCATCCAGATCAAAAGAGGTCATTGTGCCCCTCTACCACTCATCAGACCCATCATAGAGTACAATGCCCCATTTGGGATGTACCATACAAAACACCTGCAACAGCTGGAAAGACCACAGAAGTACTTCACCAAGAGTATCACTGGCCTCAAACAGATGCCATATGCAGCTCAACTGAAGAAATCCCAGCTGTACTCGGTTGCATACCGCCTACTCAGAGGTGATCTCTGCCTGACATACAAGGCCATGTCCAACCCAGAACTGATGGACATGCTCCACCTAAAGAAAACCATATCCTCTCGAGCCACATGCTCTAAGGATCTAAACCTCACCACAACAATAAATAGGACGTGCTGGAGGGATAGATTCCTGTCCCAGAGACTTCCCATACTCTGGAACAAGATTCCAATCTACATTAGGCAGAGCTCCTCGCTAACCCTCTTCAAGAGAAACCTTGATGAGTGGATGGGAAACAGAAAGTTTACCCCGGGGATCACTTCAATGGCTCTGCTGGGTAGAGGCACAAGGAAATAATCTAAGGGGGCGGCAAAAGCCAACACATTCCGGCTAATCTTATAAATGCCTTCGTGCAAATAGCTTAGTACCTACCTATGAACCTATGAGCCTAAATAAATTATATATATATATATATATATATATATATATATATATATATATATATATTTATATAGGAAGAACTTAGGACACTTGCCAACTGGATGCATTTTATTCCTATAATAACTCTGCTTAAAACTTTATGTGACTGTAGAAATAATGCTGTGTGTCATAACATAAGATTGCAGTAATTGAGACCATTAATGTAAGCATTACCATTGTTACAGCTGACAGTTACCAACAACTTACAAGCAGTAATGCACAAATATTTAGGAAAACACTAATAAGAAATTAACCATTAAAATGAATATTCTGTCATATGAACAAACACTGATGCCACCTTGCCTACACCCTTGTACAATTGTCTCTGAGGGAACAGATTATTTGGTTTGACAAATCAGATGTGCAGTAAACATTGCATAATTTAGAACAGATATGACAGCTTTTCATACAGTTGCAAACTCAAATACTTAAGTTACTAATGGTAACTTGTGCCTTGATATTTTTGGTGTCAGTTATGATTTGGCACATTCCTTGTGTTTGATTTGTTACGTTACTAAATGGTTCCACACTAAGGCATTCAATACATTTATACTTATGTAAACCACCTTTGTGAATGTATTGTGCAAAACAGTTAAAAATGTGATTATTCCATATATGATGCTTTACACTATCACTGAACAAGGGTCAGTGAGCAAGCAGGCATGATTTTTACAAACAATAATATGAGTACCTCTTCTGAAAAAAAAATAATTATTTAAAGATGAGAAGGAACATTTGATGATCAGTGGCAGCAGGCTATACACCACACAATATAGCCCATAGGTATCACTGCATGCATCAATTATACTATGTCTATTTTAGGGAAACACTGTTCTGAATGTCATTGTCCATACTCCTGGACTAGACATGACCTCTTTGCCTGTGTAACCATTTGTCATGCAAAAGCCTGCCATATGGAGTTCCTTACTACTGCTGCTAGTTGATCATCATTAGTCACAGTAGGACTAGAATTGGGAACTGCAGTGGCAAGCAGTAAACATCCTGTTTGCAATGGCTGGGTCATACTGAAGGGCAACCCAGACTCATCCAGGCACCTAAAATATCTCTTCAAGAGGCAAAGGACTTTCTCAGTGACAGATGAGGTTTGGTAACAATCCAATTTGTCCAGGGACATCTTCAGAGTGGGGATTAGATAAATATGTTAGTGGGAGTTAAGAGGGCAGTGGGAGGAAAGGAGTAAATGAAAAGGAGGGATGATTGGCAGGAAATGAGGTAAGGTTAAGGAGGGGCTTAAGGGGTTTATGCAAGCGTAACTGGGAAAGGAATCTCATTTTGGCATGAACTTGTTAAGGCAAGATCATGTCTGAGATGGCTTGTAGGTGTGCCAGGAATGCAGGTAGGCCTCTGGTTTCTGGTGGATGGTGGGTTGGTCAATGGTAGGTGGTTGTGTGTTTATTGCTGATTTGCTGCGGTTTCGATAATAGAGTATAGGTGATGGTGATGGTTGCGGCATCCATGCCATTGATTTGGCTCTGCTGGCTAGTTTGTGTCCACTTGTCTTTGGGTACTTTCAGACTTTGAGAGAAGGGAGGGCCTTCACAGTTTCATTGCTATGGGGGGTGGGATTACCAGTTACATGATATCCCTTCCCCACTAAAATAATGTAACAAAATAAATAAATAAATAAAATACACGTGTGTGTGTGTGTGTGTGTGTGTGTGTGTGTGTGTGTGTATGTATATATATATATATATATATATATATATATATATATATATATATATGGCTCCACTTTAAATCATAGAATGTTCAGAACATCGACGTTCTGATCATCGAGACCAGAACATCAATGTTCAGAACATCGAAGGTTTAAAGTGGAAATGCCAGGTAAGTGAGACTGTATGTTGGGTGTGTATGCAGGGCAGCAAGGTGCCCTGCATGTTGTGTGTGTGTGTGCCATCTGAGTGTTGGCATTGCAGGTAGGGTATGGGAAATCTCCCATTTAGCGCTACTGCATATAGCTGTAAATGGGAGATTCTCCTTACCTCACTGTAGTGCAATCTCGTAGTTGAAATATTAAAGTAGGGGAGTGTGGGGCATGCAGGGGGGGCAAAGCCCCCCTGCATAACATAGTTATTGTGAGTTTTTTGGTGTTTTTATGGTTCATTTTGAACCTTCGATGTTCTGGACATCGATGTTCTGGTCTCAATGATCAGAATGTTGATGTTCTGAACATTCGATGATTCAAAGTGAATCTATATATATATATATATATATATATATATATATATATATATATATGTATAAAAATTACAGAAATAAATATATATAGTATAAAACAGAGGAGTAAGTAGGGTTTGGTAAGTGTGATCAGGCGCGTTTTCACATTTGGTTTCCTGGGCTTCTGCTGCTGATTGCTTGATGTGGAGGGTTGCTGTGGATCTTTTACTTGTGGCATGTGCTGCTTTTGCCTTGTATCATAACCACGCTGACGTGTTCCACAAAGGTGAAGCTGAGAGTGGCATTTTCTGGGTTCTGAGCAAGGTTAAGTGGGTCTATATTATAACATCAAAGTCTAAAAACTTCAAATGTTATAATATCAAACCCATTCAATCGAAACACCAGAAAACCGAACAGTCAGAATAGTTTGTTCCGACAAACATACACACAACTCAAGCACACCAAAATAAATAATCCACACACATACACTTCACAAAACCCTACACTAAACCAGACATATACCACTAGCTATCCACTTACCTTAACCCAACCCTAAGGTCCCTAACTATCGCACACTCACGTTACCTGCTCCCTAACCCTAACTCACTCTCACGTCCACACAATTACACATTTACCTGACCCGCGCCCTAACCCTAACTCACCTAACCCATGCCCAATCGCACACTCACCTTCATTCGCACACTTACCTTAACCCGGTCCATAACCTTTGCTCTACAGTTGAGGAAATAGCAAAGCTGCAGAAATGGCCCCCTAGGAAAGTATTTGGTGTTCTGCAGCTTCGCTATTTCAAGCGTTCGCTCTACTGGGTTCAATATTTTAACATTTAAAGTTTTTAGACTTCAATGTTATAATATAGACCCGGTTAAGTAATGGCTGCTGCTGCGCATGCGCAGTTTGGTGCTCATTGCCAGTAGAGTGGGGTGGTACCTTTTAATGGTACACAGAATGGGAGGGGAGTAAAAGGAGTATGCCTCTTGGGTACAGAGTTTTGCGGTATGTCCAGATTGCTGCCTCATCATTTTGTGTGTTTTTATGACAAGTAAGTGGCATATTATTGCAGATCAAAGTTTGACAATGAGGAAAGGCATTTGAGTTTTGGATGTCTTATCCTTCAGTAAATTCGTGTTAAGGCAAAACTTATTATACTGTCAACCTTGATTTTTTTTGTGAGTTCCGCTGGCTTTCTGGGGGGATGGGGGAAATGTGTGAGTTGTGTCCCTGGCTTGGACTTTTGCTTCCCTGGTTTGGGATTTATTGGATTGCTGGACAGGCAGGTTGAGAGTTTGTCTGGTCTTTAAATGCTGATCCTGGAAATTGTTGGCGAGTCGGAGGAGGGATGCTTTATTCCTTGTGTGGTGGATCATTGGCTCTGCCAGGGGTCCACTGCTCTGTCATGGTTGGGGTTTCTGATGTTCCAGGTGTTGTGGTGACTTGCGATTGCTGGATGGTATGGGATTCAGTGAGTTTTCTTTCGTTGGCCATTCTTAGGTTTTCCAAATGAAAAAAGAAACAAAAAAACAGTGGCATAGCTCTTCACTGGTTCACTTTTCCACCTCAGAGCTTGATATGTTGCTCTTAAAACTTGTGTTTTTTTCTAGCAAATCATGGGGATGATCTGAGGAGTGAAGTCTCCAGGTAGTGACATGCATTGAGATTTGGGCTTCACATGTTTTGGAGGTTAGCATTTGCCAGGTTTATCTAGCAAATTTTTTAAGAATAGAGCAATGAAATTTGTCCTTGTTTCACTTCTGTTATAGTAAAATGAATGAAGAATGGTATGGTAAATTTTATTAAACATGGTGCTCAAGTAAAGCATTTCGCAAAAACAGGATGCTAGGAAAGAGATATCGACAGGTCGTGAAAGTCTGACAAAGTCGCCACAAAATTGCTAGCTGCACTAAAACACAACAGAGCTTACAGGTTAGATTGTTAGCCTGCTTTTGCTAGTGGAGTTTCAGATTCAGTTGCTTGCTATCTTTTCAAGCTTATTGCAGCTATACACTTTTCGTAAAATCATGTTTTTTGACAATTTAATGACACCTTGCTACCAATAGCGTTTAGGAAATAACAGACATGTACGTTTTAGCCTTCATACCCCTTCAGAAAATCTATGCTGCTGCAAAACCTGTTGTTCTATCAAATTTTCAGTTTCTTTTGGACGTTGGTCCCACTTTATTCATGGTTTGCATAGATTTCTAGCTGTAAAAGGTCAAGTGGTATGAGCTTATGGTGTCAGGTCAGCTATGCTATAGCACAAGTGGCCTCTATCTGGAGCGAGCACCATTATATTTTGAAATACGCATGCCAAGGATGTGCAGTTTCCCATTAAAGGAAATCTGTCCTTTAGTAACATGATAGATTTGCATCCGTTATTGGGTATAATGCATACCTTGCCCGCTAAGTGTGCTTTGTCCATATTTAGCTTGGCTTTGGCCAGATTTCTTGCTTTGAGTAGTTGAAAGATGTGAATAGGGCATGGGCAGGAAGCCTGAGGAGCATGGGATGAAACAAAGAATTCTAATGGTTTAGTAACAATGGCAACTAGCAGGGTCACAAGAGGGTTAAGGTATAGTGTTCACACACACACACACATATATATATATATATATATATATATATATATATATATATATATATATATATATATATATAACTTAACAAAATATTATGGCTAATTTGATTTACCATGGATATCAGTAAAGTATTCCTGATATCCATGGGCCTGCCTTACCACGGCCATCACTCATACACACCACAAAGCCCACAAAAAAAAAAAAATAAATAACACCTTGCAATTGTGATTGTAGTAGGGCCTTGGATGTGGCAAGGGAAGGTGGATGTAGTGAAGGCCTTCAGAGGGTGGGCAGGTTGTCTTCAAATGTGTTTTAGTATGTCAGTTAATTTACATTTCTCTCTTCTTGCAGATGGTGGCGCTATCCTGGGTGTTTCAATTGCTGGAGTGCTATGCATTGGGGTCACAGTTGGTGTCAATGCAGAGTTTGTATTAGCTGGAGGACTGAAGGAAGTAGTGAAGGATGTTGCTGAGCTGCATAGAGTGAGGTCACGGTTACTGATAAAATTTTATCTATTCATTTTGGTGTGTGAGATTTTGTGTGGTATGTGGGTACTGCGAGGACTAGTAAGGATGACATACATCAAGGGCTCAATTAAGTAGGTGTTTAGGTTTAATTATGGGGAGGTTGGGGCCATTGACAGGTGGGTAGGGCCATCCTGAGGGCAGCAAGTGGGGCTTTTTCACCTTTGCTTACTAGGAGGCAGTGTTTGGAATGGGAAAGTACAAGGATATGGGGTACAGTCAGAACAGCTGATGTTAGGCTGGGTTATGGGAGCTTGATGACTGATTAGTTGGGCTCACCCCGAAGGCAGTGAAAGGGGTCTTTTTACTTTTTGCTTTTACTGGGAAGAAGGGTTTGTAATGGTGAGTACAAGGATATGTGAATTCATTGATGTGGATGGGATTCAGTTTATACAGGAAAGAAGGGTTTGGAATGGGGAATACAAGGATATGCAAATTCATTGAGGTGGAGGGGGTTAGTCTGATGGCTTTAGGAATTTTAAACAGTAAGTATGGTTTGTGGCTTTATTGTCTTACTGCCTTCTTATGGGTGTTATTTTTTTTTTGTTGTGTTTGTTTTTTTTAGGTTTAGGTATTGCATAGTGGTTTGGTTGCAGTAGGATATAGCTTTAGCCTTGTCAATATTTAGGTTTCGCACTGGTTTGAAAGGTGAGGGTAGGTATTCAGTGGTGCAAGTGACAAACGGGGAAGGTATGTTTGTTAACTTGAGTTTATGGCATTCTGAAAGGTGTAGGTTGATTTGTTATGTGGGTTATAGATGACATTTTTCTTAAGAATTTTCTATTGAATCAAGGAGTGTGGAAGACCGTATGTAGAACTATTCATCTCTTATAAAGGGAGGTAACAATTGTGGACCTGTGGAGTAGGAATGGGGTATGGGTAGGTTATTTGGTTTGCTTGTTATTCTGTTCATATGGATTGAAAGGAGGTTGTATGTTATATGTGTGGCATTTTAGAGTAGGTAGGGCTTGACAGGCATTGCAGGTATGTGAGCGTTGGAGATAGGTAAGACATAGGTGTTCTAGTGGCTAGGCTGAAGTTATAAGGATTATGAAGGGCATGATTTTGGGTCTCTAAGCAGATGTTTAGGGTTTATTTTGTTATTGGATGTGAACATGACACATTGAAAGGCAAACTTTAAAGGGGAAATCCAAGGGCAAGCACTAGATTAAGGATGTTGCTGAGTTTTGATACATGCATTGCATTGGTCATGGGGATTTGCACTGGTTTGCAAATGTAGCAGAAGGATTTGGTTAAGGCATATTTCTGGGGGTATTTGATTGTGGCTGGTCCGTCAGAAGGGTAGGATGACTAGAGGAGGGATGTGGGGCTATGAAGTAGGTTCTAATTTATCAGGTATCATAGTAGCAGCAGGAGAGGATGGGGGGAATAGGGTCTATTTTCATTTGGTTGACATGGCAGGGGTATGGTTTGCGGGCGTTGTTAGTCGAGGCATGTTAACTTGGTTGAGAAGGATTAGATGCTTGTGGCAGGATTCTGGGTTAGCTTTTATAAGTAAAGCATATAGAAGTGTTGCTAGCTTGGTCAAATTGTGTTGCAGCTACCAGGGGTTAGGAGATTGGTGGGATGGATTTTTGAGTTATTTGGTTCAAGCTTAGGAACAAGGTGGGGCATTTCAGTTGGTCAAGGAGGTTTTAGCGGCAATTACTACACTTCCAGTGGTGTCAGGGTTAAGTTAGTAAATTTTGGGTGGCGGCTCATGCTGGAGGAGTAGGTTTAATAGTGTGATGATTGGCACACATTTCCTATTCTCATATTCTCAAAGTGAGTTGGTTGCAAGGTTTTGCATGGGTAGATGAAAGATCATTGGTTTACAGTCTGTGTGTTTATTAATTCATGGATGTATTGATGTCATTAACAGGGCAGTTTTGTTGCCAAATGCTTTCTTGCCTTATAATGGATAGTGGGTATGATGGCAGGATTATTAGGCAATTGATCCAGTAGAAAATGAAATCTCATTTTGGTCATTAGTATATCCATTGGGTGGAAAAGGAGGATGCAGTTAATCATGATGGCATATCATTGCTGTTTTGTTTCAGGTGACATTGGGCTTCTTAGAGTTCAGGTAGTACATTGTTCTGGTGTGGTTTTGCCTGGTGTGGGTTCAGTGTTTTGGTTGTACATTTGGCAGGTAATTACCTGTGAAACATTGTGAAGCTACTATTGGTGGTCAGATAGGTGAGAATTCAGCCAATATACAGAGGTTATGCTAGGTTATGAGGTTATGGTTTGTCACTTTAGCACTGTAGAGGGATCAGGGCTTAATTTTAGCTATTTAGTCATTTGGATACTTTGGTTATTTATGAGTTAAGACTTAGGGAAGTGGTGACATGGATTTGGTTTGGTTTGGTTAGAGAGAATGCTGTACACCAAATGATGGTTGGTTAATGCCTTTTAATGAGAGGTTGGGTTGGCACTTTGGTAGTAGAGAGTGGGAACAGCCTGGTCAGGCTGGTGGGTACAGAAGAGGGACAGGTTTGCCCTCTTCTGCCCCCCCCCCCCCATGGTGTTGGATATTCATTTCAATGAGTTGGGAAAGAAAAGTGAGTTGTTGGAGGCTGCTTGATAAGTAAGCAAGCGAGTGGAGGTAAGGATGCTGCTTATTTGGTTGAATGTATAATTCAATAAATGGTAAATGAAGTGAGAGGTGGGATGCTGCTTCATAAGTAAAATAAGTGAGTGAAGGCATGGGCTCTGCTTACTGGGTCAGGATGAGCAGGGTCACGCTGTCTTGATTAACATTACATGGGTTTATGCTGGGATTAGAATCAGCTATACTATGTTTCAGTTGTAATTAATAACTGTTGGTTAACAAAGTTATGTTTATGGGATTTTATTAAAGGTTGTCAACCATCATTTGGTATGATGTGTTTACTGAAGTGGACCAGGACAAAGGTCTGTGACAGAGCTGTGTTGTGGTTCTCTTCCACAACTCCACTTGTATTTGTTACTGGTGTTATGATCCATGGCTCCAGTAGATATCCTGCATAACCACCTGGAAGAAAAAAGAGAGAGAGAGAGAGAGAGAGAAGGGGGGAGGGGGAGATGAAACAAAAAGTGGCTGAGTTTCTGCAATACATTTTCCCATGAATAACTACTTAAAAAAGAAAAACAATTATTTTGCCACTTACCAACAAGATGATCAATGGGCATCTTGCAGTGCAGGAAAAGGTGGTAGACTGCGCAAGTGTGTCAGATGTGGGAGTCATGTGCATTGCCAGTATGCTGGGCAGAGATGTTGGTGATGTACCTACAGTCATCACACACAATACCTGGCAATTGATGGAATGAGAGCTCTTCCTATTGTAGTGCACTCCCCTTGTGGAGCAGAATGGGCCCTAATTGCATTATGAGTGCAATCTATTGCACATATTACCTCAGGGAAATATGCCAGTCCATAAAAAAATGGCATCACATATAGTCTTGGCTCAGTTCTTAAGTGAAACTAGGAAAGAGATCTGGTACTGATCTGCACATGCCAAGATTACATCCAGGTACTACCAAAGTATCCTCAAGGCAGAAAGCTATGAGATATGCAGTGTGTCCCTAGTCTGTCTCTGGGGGCCCCTTGTGGCAAGTGTAGCGAGGACTATACCTATCTTTGTATCCACACAGATAGGAAGGCAGGCCACTCATCACCCTAGTGTGCCAATGGAGAGCATCCATCCTTACAATACCCTGTCCACTCGGAACCTACCAATTATCTCCTGATTGTCAGAATTACAGTGAGTAATTCTCTGCTTATATCACCACCTTCCTGGCAGTGAGTGCTGCTAGTTGCAAGTGGTTCAGCCAAGACAAGTAGCTCACACTGGGGAAAAAGGAAGGCCAACAATAAGTTACAGCATCATTGTGGATTATAAAGTGGTAAGAATATGTGTTGGTCTGCCTTTTATAAATAATCTCCAGACGCAGCAGAGACATGAGAAGTTATGACTATGAATCACAAATAGGCAGAAGTCCTCATTACCATGAGCTGTTTTACATCATTTCTCATTTGCATCTCATTATCACTTCAGTGGCTAAAACTTTTTTGTGGCCATTGATTGTTACTGTAATTGGCCTCTATGAATCACTCCTTTGCTAAGGAAATATGCAGAGTGTGTGCATAGCCTTTATGCCAATGATGTTAATGACTACAAATACCAACTAAAATCTTTGTGATAGCTACTGTGCACTTAAGTTAGGATAAAATCATCTTATCAGGTTCTGGTTATTTTAAGTATGTGCAGCACACTGCTGTGCTTAAAATGAAAATAAGAAATAACAGGATCGTATATCATTCTTTTGGCTGGTACCAGCACATTCTATTACATTTTTACATTCTTAATTAGATGCTGACACATTCTGCATATATTTTAAAAATGTAACTCTGCAGATTTAGAAGTTTATTTGTATAAGTTTCCTCCTTTGTACACACTTAGCAAACTGTATAATTTTATCAATTTACAGATAATGAGAGTGACAAAGGTTGATGTAAGCCTCAAATGTACTAATTTCTGTTGATTTCTTTAACATTTGTTATATTGCACCCTTTATGTTTACTAATAAAATTAAAAGATTTGCAGTCTTCATCCTGTCAAAGTGATTCTCAATTAGTTCAAAACATATATATTCAATCAGAAAGAACTTCCCTCCTTAATTTCAGGATTTTGAAATTAAACCAGCAAAACAGATTTGTCACAATAATAGATCATTCTTTGGCATAACCTGATAGATCCCTGATTAGAACATAGATGTCTCAGGGTCAGATAGCACCACTGGTGATAGAAGTGCTACCTGAGAGAACAGAACTGAGCAGCCAATATCTGCTTGCCCATCTCAAGGTGATGGTGTTGGAATATATGTATATGTAAAAGATATATATATATATATATATATATATATATGTGTGTGTGTGTGTGTGTGTGTGTGTGTGTGTTGGGGGGGTGTGCGTGTGTGTATGTGTGTGCATGCGTGTGTGTGTGTGTGTGTGTGTGTGTGTGTGTGTGTGTAAAATGCTAAAATAAATACAATATGTATATTGTTCAATATTTTTCTTGATAATATATTTTTTGTATTTAATGGCAGTATTTATGAGCAAAAACAGGGTGTAGCCATGGAAGCCAAGATGACTCCATCTTATGCAAACCTGGTGTTAAGTTATTCGAAATGTGAAATTCTAGTAAATTTAAAAGGTTTTAGGAATGTTGCACTTTACAAAAGGTTTATTGATGACATTTTTTTTTATTTGGATAGGGTCCAATGAAGAATTTGATGTCCTTCTCCCTGAACTAAAACAAAGTATTGTATTTTTGAAATTTATTGTGGGTAATTAAAGGTTGTAAAGTTCAGTATTTGGATCTTGAAATTTCCCTAGATAAGACTATACCATGTTTTCATTCTAATATATTTAGGAAGAAGACCTTTGTCAGTAACTATTTGGAATTTTCAAGTCATCATCCGTGATTTACAAGGACAGTTTATAGGATTGTCTCAGATAATTAGTGATGAACAGACATATATTAAAGAAAGTCTAAAACTTGTTTATTGAGAGAAATTATCCTGTGAATTCTACAGAAACTATAATGAATGAAATTTACTTGAATAGATATAACAAATATCCACCAAATTTGAAATATAGTTTTGTTATAAAGAAGAAAAATGAAGCTGATATGAATGATTTCCTGTGTACATTTGCTTTACCTATTAGCAGAGATATGAAATTGATAAATGGCACAATCAGTAATGGAAAATCTTTTAAGGTAATAACGATTTGTATCAAGTTATAGGAACTAAATCAAAATTGTGTTATAAAAGAACTAAAACTATTAAGAATTTCTTTGAACAAAATGAAAATTCTACTGTTGTTGAAAGTAAAATAGTAGAAGTTGGTATGTTTAAATGTGGCAAATGTAAGAGTTGTATATTCATTAATAATCATAAAATTTATATTTGTGAGCATAATGGATTTGAGGTTCAGGTCAACAAACATCCCATGTTGTATATCTTACCAGTTGTAAAATGGAAATAATGCATTAGCAAAACATAGCCTACTTTGCTCAGATGTTATGAAATTTGAATTTTTGGTTTTGGATTATATTCAAGAATGTATTGGTGATTTTAATAACTTACCTGAAGTGAAAGAAATAAAACTGCAGTTGCTATTGGCAGCTGATAATTTTCTGGGATTGAACTAAAATCTAAATATCAAACGTGTTTTAAATTGGAAAAATTGATGTCAGTTGTCTTATATTATGATTGGTTTATATTGAAAAATAAGGTGTGTTTGTCAGATTACTTATTTCTGATGAATTTCTTCTAATAAATAGAACAGAAGTGCTCAAAATACTTGTGGCCCACTTCTCTGGTTCTTACTTTTTCCCATATATATGGTTGTGTGTATATATAGATATATATATATATATATATATATATATACATATATATATATATATATATATATATATATATATATATATAATATATAAACAAATACTAGGATATATGAAGGGGGTGCTAAATAGGAGAACATATGAGCACTTGTAAAGCATCTAAAAAAAATGAAAACAACACACTATACAAACACACACTGGTTTCCATATAGATTTATATAATGTTTTAACTTGTACATAGACATTTGGTTATGGTTAAAGTCTGGCTTGGCTGCCTATTTTCGTTGGAGGCCTGGGGAAAATAGCTCCAAACATTTTAAGGG
>NC_056744.1:1747579941-1747589941 GCF_019279795.1 Protopterus annectens | reverse complement strand
TCCTATTTAATTCTTTAAGGGCAGAACAATGTAAGTTTTAAAGGGCCAATTTGCTGCAAAAGTGAGCAATTTTATTGTAGCATTGTTCCAGCTTTGCTTGTGTGGAAGTTTGTAGGTTAGTAAAGAGTGGAGAGACTTACAGTAGGATAGGTAGGAGGTAGGCTTTAGCAACATTTTCTTTAATTCTGTCTGTTAGGTCAGGTTTTGTTCTGCATAATGGCCAAAGCTTTTGTTTTTTTTTTATTTTATTTTATTTTTTAAATAACTGAAAGTGTAAGACAAATTTCAAGTTTCATCAATCACGATTCCTAGTAGTTTAGTGTTAGGGACCTGAGCAATCAGGGTAGTATTTAATGAAGTGATTTTGACAAGAGTTTGCTTTGCAAAAAAAATTTGGGGGTGAAAAGTAGTAGTTTTGTTTTTTGGACTTAAGTAGCAGTTATGAGTTGTCTAGACAGGATTCTATGGATTTAAAGTATTCTTGAGTAATTTGTTGACGTTTTTGTAAGTTAGAGGCTGCACAGATGAGTGTAGAGTCATCTGCATATTGTACAGGATTGGTGTGATTATATAGATCATTTATAAATATGTTAAGCAAGAGGGTTCCAAGTGTGCAACCTAGTGGCATGCGGTGACTGCTTGGAATATGTCTCTTAGGTAGCTCTAAAACCAGGAGAGGGAGGAGAGGGTGAGACCTAAGAAGGAGAGTTCTAGTAATAATTTATGGTGACAGATGATGCTGTATGTAGGGAACATGTCTAGAAATAATGAAGAAGGGCAGTAGTGATGTGTTTGGAATGGAAACCATGTTATGTGCGGGAGAGGAGATTGTTTATGGTCAGGTATTGCAGTAATTGGCAATTGATACACTTTTCTAATGCTTTATAAAATGATGACAGAATGGCAATTAGTCTGAGGTTGAAGTAGTCAGCAAAGAGTCTTCCCCTATGCAAATGTGTGTATGCCTTCCTACAAATAGTGGGACATGAGATTATGGAATAGATCTGCTTATAAGTATAGATACTGGCTATAACTGAGCTTCGGTTGAAATTTCTAGAAATTCGGGAGAAAGGTTGTTTGCAGCAAAGCTAGTAGTGTTTAGTTTTAGGAAATAGTTTCTTATTTTGGAGGTAGATACAGGCTTCCATGGGGTTTGTGGGCAGAGGTGAGTTAGTTTGAAGGTGGGACTTCTTTTAGACATGAAGCTCTAACCTGAAGGCAGTATTTGTTAAATTTATTAGCAACTATTGATGAAGTGCCTTCTGGGAAGGGAGTTGAATCTGGTCTGGATTTAGTAAATTTTGAACCAATGACTGGAATTTTTTAGAATTGTTTTGGTGTGCCTGCTGAAAGTTAAATTAGTGGATTTTTTTGACATGCCTTATACAGTGATTGGATTTATTTCTTGTTGTCTGTAGTGTAGAAGTTTTCCTGGGAACTGATGGTCTGCCATGCTTTTCGGGTCTTGTCTGTAAGAACCGTTAGTTGCCTACTGTTTTTAAATAGCCTTGTTGCTAGATTAAGTTTAATTATTTTTCTACTGATGGGAGCATGTTTGTTCAGTGTATTGGTAAAGGTTTTGTGAAATTTGAGGGTGGCTTCATCTTAATTTAGATTTGTTTAACAAATTCCAATTATATTGCTTGGCGATGGTGATGGAATTGCCTACATTAAAATTGGATAGATTAGGCACATTCTTGTATGCATGTTGTTTTACTAGATTGCATACAAGCCTGTTAGCAAAACTGGGCAGTTGGTCTCTTAGGTTGCCAGATTGTGTGCCATAATTATAGATATTACTGGGCTTAGCTCAGGGAATCCAGTCTAGAGCAGAAGCCTAAGAAGAGGGCTTGTTATCTTGTGGGTGTATTTATGAGAAGAGTGATATTGTTTGTTTGGGGTTTCAGATGCTATTTGGGCCTAGTCTATGTTAAGGTTCCCAAGGATAATGGCTTTGTGAGGCATATTGCCCTCAGGTGGAATATATACAGCTGTGACACATAGCCTTATATAAGGATATACTACATATGGTCTTAAACCTTAGCTTGAGTAAGGCAATAATAATCTCTACATTATTGAATGAGGAATGATTTTTTCCTGATAAAGGGATACGTTCAGGTGTTGTGGGTGTATAATAGCTACCTCGGCTGCTTCTATGGATACATGGTCTGCTTAAAGGATACTATATCCTGGTGAGAAGATTTTACTTTCTTTTACTTCAGGTTTTTGTCACGTGTCTCTGATAGAGAGGATGGCAAGGTTATAATGAGATCTGAAAGCATTAGGTTCAGTTTATTATAGATGCTGCTAAGGTTAATGTTTATGAGTTTTAGATTTGTTTTACCCAAGTTGCAAGAGTGAGGTGTTACAATATTAATGGTGATGTGGACCATTATGAGAGAGGCTGTTATGGTTAGACCTGGGTTGAGGTGAACGTCACCACATAATAGCAGACTGGATAGGGATAGCTGGAATATACAATGCTACTTGGTATTAAATGTGTTCCCTTTCTTCTTTGTGACTAGTTTCTGGCTCAGGCTAACTACTTGTATATAACTTTGTTTGAAACGATGAATGTAAGATAGGTTGTGGGCTATACAAAATGATATATGACAGTAATTGCCACTGAGAGTAATAAAGTGAGAACTGGGCATAAGATGGGTGTTGAGATTTTTTGCACTGCTAAAGTAAAATATGCTCAAGTGTTAATTTAGTTTCAACTAAAGAAGTATAAGGCCTGTGGGTGTGGGTGGAGAGCTGTTCCTGCAGATTCAACACTTCAGGTAGGAGCACACTCATGCAGAAGGGAAAATAAGATATTTCAGCAGTTTAATTTGATTCTTGTCAAATGTCTTATACTGGTTTTAACTAAGGGTATTTTTCATTTTGTGATTTCAGAGCCAGAGTGAAATTTAGAGGTAGAAGTGCCTTTAGTAGTGAGATAGTCTCACTGTTGCAGCAGGAACTTTCAGGGATACTATGTGCTCAGTACAATTAGTTTTAACTGAAGGTATTTATCCTTTTGTGTTTTTACAACTGGAGTTAAATTCAACTGCTGAAATTCCATTGGAAGAGAAATTGTTTACTTCACTTTTATGGGATGTTGGTAACAGCCAAGGTAAAACTCATCAGTAGACAAGAACCAGTTGAGGTTTTAGATATATATTAAAAATTAAACTATGATTGCTAATGAGAAGAATGTAAGTGTGGATATTGACTAAGAATAACAGCTTTCTAGATTTGTATAAATGCCACAGTGAGACTACACTGTATGTCTTACTGTATATCCTGTCTGTAGCTGTCATTTCAGAAATGTGTCTAAACACTTCAACAGAAAAGATGGAAGCACTGCAAATGATCTACAAGTCGAGAGGTTTTAAAAGAATAAGAAATATTAATATTATAGCCTTGTAATTAATAACACAACAGAAAAAAGAGACTCTTTAGTCGGGATTTAGCTGGAATTAGAGAAAATGTACTGAGTACATCATGATACTTATTTACCTTATTTCTTTTATTGCTTTTTTTGACTGGGGTAGTCCAACTGGCCTGTGGAAGCACCTCTTCAGTGGGGATCCTTACAGAAAGGCCTCAGTTCCAGAACAGTCTATTTTAATCAACAGAGAAAAATGTAAAGCTTAAAGTTACAATGTAGACGTACAATAACTGAAAGGCAGCTATACTAGAGAAAATCTGCAATCAATAAAAAATAGACATTACATATCGATAAAAGACAAACTGGCAAATACAGTGAGGTTTAAAATGTAACTTACAATTTTTTATTTATGGGTAGGAGAAATATGAGAGAAGATTTGTGGGAGATAATATTTGAAAGCAGATAGGAGGGGAGGAATATGGAAGTTTGTATATTTGTTAGCTGGCAAAGGGATAAGGGAAGTTGTAGTGAAGCTGGGGTAGATGTAGAAGGTAAGGACTTTTGCCAGTGGAAAAATTAAAACCAGGAGAGTAGAGACAGTAGAGGTGTCAGTAAGAACAAATGGGTAGAAGACAGTATCAGATTTATATTTAAAATTTGCTTTGTTGAAGTAAATGAAGGCAATATAGATGTGCAATGACTGAGGTAATTTAGCCTGGGGAGGTGCAAGACCAGATCTAAGTGTTTCTAAAGTGACAGTTTAGCAAGTATTTGAACCTGGAAATGAAAGGGGTGTTCAGTCTATAAATGAATATGTAAACAAGATATCCATTTGGAGGCTGAATATTAAAAATACATGGGATAACAGAAAATTATGACACATGAATATAATGAGAGAAACTCTTTTAAGAGTACAATCATATGTAATAAATAAAGAAAATAGCGGTGTCTTCTTAGGTTACCACACTTTAATAAAACAATAAAATCGCCTCCAGTTAGTGCTTTTGTCTCAACTCTACAGAGACTTCTTCAGACTGAGGTTAACTTCTACAAAATTCCTTTTTTAAGGCTTCAATTGTCACATGGTTTAAACTCATCACATGACACATTCACTTTAAAATGTCACTTCCTCTTCCTTCCAACTTCGAAAAAGCTAACTTTGTGAAAATACTACAACAAAGCTAAGAAAAACATTTAAAAATACACTCATGAATTAAAATCCAGAAAGCACAAAAAATGAAACAGTTAGGATAAATACCCCACCAATGTACAAAAAACTCATATAAGTCAACAAAGAAACTTGGTGGAGTAACCAGTTCGTGAAGTTATCACTGTTGAAGCTAGTCAGAGTCCAAGTAAAATCCAGATAACCTTTATTAAAAGTAGGTAAGCACTTTCATGATACACATGTCACTTCATCAGACCTCATAAAACGTATATGTTGGCCATTTTCACTTTTAAATACATCTCAACCAATCAGAGTGAAAGATCAGTTAAGCAGCCATTTCATTACAGAGATACTTTTACTATAAATAATATAAAATCAAAGAGCCAATATAGCCATATACTGTAGCAATTCATATGTATATATTCTCCTAAAAATAAAACAATATTAATAAAACAGTCTTAATAAAGACAACATAAATAATACTGTATATCAAACTATAAAACACTTTTCAACAGTATACATTTACATGGGATTCCTACTTAAACATCTGTCATTCAGTCCTTCCCTTTATTTGCCCTTAACCTAATAATTCATCTAGTTTTGGAAGTCTCAGTGTAACTGCATATGTCACCTCCTCTATTACTGGGGTTAATTTTCTCAATCTCCAAAAACGTAAAACTATGATCATTGCCTTCAAGTGATATATGTTTGGCTAGTGCAATTGTTAAGGTGCCATTCCTAATATGAAGTAGGTGTTCCCTGATTCTAAACCTTAACTTCTTATTAGTTTTACTTACATAGAAGACAGAACATAGACTGCAAACTGCTAAATAAACCGCATTGCTTGTGTTACAGTTTGTTGCTGTATCATAGTTTTACGTTTTTGGTGACTGAGAATATTAAAAGGGACTGAATGATAGAATACCCCTTAAGCTAGTGTTGAAGAATAGGAAGTTGTTTAAGTAGGAGTCCCGTGTAAATGTATACTGTTGAAAAATGTTTTATAGTTTGATATACAGGACAAGTGATCAAGTGAAGAAGTCCTGAAAGGATGATTAGCCCCCCCCCCCCCTACAAATTCTTGTATTGTGGCAAATGAACAACAAATGCAGATGCAACATAAATAAATCATAGTGAATTGTTTGGTGAGTTGGAAAAAGACATGACCAAACTAAAGAGATTGCAGTGGGATAATTTGTTTTTTGAAACCTATCTAAAGGTTCAAAGAGTGCCAAAAGGCTTGAGAATCAACAAATTTCCAGCTGGAGAAAATCTACTGAAAGAATTGGTGGATAAATCGCTGGTGGTTAATCAGAATGCTGGAATGCAGTATGTGGAACTATTACTAAAATCACAAAAGAAAACTAGCATCAGAGTTATCAGAGAACGTGCAAAACAACTACAATATGTTAAAAGAAATTACCACAATATAAAATTTCAATAGTAAAATAAGTATTCTGCAAGATAACATGATCAAGCTTAATGAACAGTTAAGCAGCAGAAAACTTAAAAAATACAAATTAGACAGAATGGATTATACAGAGGGTGTGGCAGTAGCCTATGGACTATGTTTATGCAATTGCGTACAAGTGAATGAAGCCACGAGCGAAATGCATCAATAGGAAGTGGAATCTAATGCTGTAAAGAGGTTGGAACACTTAAATAGTAAAAAATCAATGAAACAAGGCCAACAGAATATGGAGCAAGGAAAAAGAATAAGTCAGGAGCAACAGAAAACCCATTAGAATATAATGGGAACTCTAACAATGCAACAGCAAGTCCCCAATTGAGAGAGATATTGGAAGATGATGAATGGGGGGCAGAAAAACAAAGTATGCCTTCTGTAAAGAACTGACAAGCTGTGGATGTCTATCAAAGAGTTTATGAAGAACAAAGAACCTGGGCCCAGGTAACAGCAGAGAGTGGACATAAAAAATCTTAAAATAACTGGCAGCCAAAAAATGGCTTTGTGAGGAAAGGAAATCAGAAGTATTGGGGACCGAAAAAAACAGTCATGGAAAAAAAGCTACAGTAAATTTTAAAACAATTAATTTATCTTTTTATTTTTTTTCAAGTCAAGAATGTTTAGCTCTCAGCAAAGGATGGAACTTTGCACCAGCTCAATGAGCAAATAAAGTAGAGACAATAAATGGCCTGAGCGGTGATGTCAGGTTGTTACATTGTGATGTGATGTTATAAAATTATGAAAGAAGTGATGTGTTACTTTACAAACCAAGCTATTGCAACCCTCCTTTATGTAAGGAGTTGGAAATGTTTTTGAGCATATGTGAAGAACAGATAATTGAAGTATTAGAAAAGAAGGCCGAATATAATTATTTTAATATGTCTATGAAAGAAAAAGAATGCTTTAACAATTTGTTAGATAAAACTTATTTACTGTTGTTAAAAGCAGATAAAGGTGGGTCCTTGGTTGCAATGGACAGGGTAGACTATGAAAGTAAAATGAAGGAATTAATAACAGATGTTAAATATTATAAGAAAATTGATATGAGAGAAGTAAAAAAGGAGTATGCATTAATAGATGCATGTATTGAAGAATGGTTCCTAACTGTTAGGAGAGATGAGAGAGTTAGGAAGAGTTTATTGACAACCAACCATAAAATAAGTAAGATATCAGGAATACTTAAAACTCATAAAAACCTTAACAACCCTCCTCTAAGACCTATAGTAGCCAGTGCAGGTAGCAAAACCGAGGGCCTGTCAGTATATGTAGATAAGAATTTGCAAAAAGTAGTCTCTGTAAGTGAAACTTATATAAGAGATAGTTTTGACTTCCTAAATAAATTAAAAGAAATAAAAGTAGAAGAAGAGGACTTTCTAGTAACATTGGCTATAAAATCTCTCTACACAGTCATCCCCAATGAAGAAGGGACGGAAACTGTGAGAATTGAATTATTGGAATCAAAGAAATACTCAGCAGATAGAGTAGCTTTAATAATGGAAATGATAGATATAGTACTGAATTACAACTACTTGTCTGTTTATGAAGAAATCTATGTACAAACGAATGGGGTTGTGATGGCTGCAGCCCTAGCACCCAGCTATGCAAATATGTTCATTAATGGCTGGGAAGCAGTAAATGTATTCGAAAGAGAGTATAAACAGTATATAGTTAAGATTGTGCATTTTATTGAAGATGTTTTTATGGTGTGGAGAGGAACGTTGGATAAACTAGAAGAGTTTATAAAGTATAGGAATAATGTGTGTACACATTTAGATTTTACACACAATTGTAATAAGAAAAAAATCAATTATCTAGATGTTACAGTATATAAAGAGAAAGAAAGTTTGGTATCTAAAATCTATAAGAAAGAAGTTCAGAATAATAGTTATTTGCACTATTCAAGTTTGCACCCCCAAAAAAAACAAAATGAATATAATACAGGAACAGTTAAGTAGAATAAGTAGCTTAACATATAAAGATGAAGATTTTCTAAATGAGGAGAAAGACATTTGTTCCAAGATGGAAGTTAGAGGATATCCAGAAAAAGAAGCAATGAAAATATTACAAGAACAAATAGAGATGCAAGAAAAAAGTAAAACAAGAAATGAATCTTGTATGACACAATATAAGTATAGAACAGCAATGACCACACAAAATAGTGTAGATTCAGGAGCAATAAAAAGGGTGATAAATCATAATTCAGGAGTACTTAAAACAAATAGTGAAATAATTAACAAAATAGGTGAAATACCAAAGTTTGCGTAGAAGAGGGCTGAAAGTTATAAGAACTTCTTTCAAGCTAAACTAAATAAACCAAAGGAAGTAGCAAATAAGAGAGGGATTATAGGATGCTTTAATTGTAATATGTGCAACTTTCTTTACAGATTCCTCAGAAATAAAGGTGGTTTAAAATGTGGTTAGAGTTCCAGGTGTTTTTAATTGTAAATTGAAAAATGTTTTATATTTAATAATCTGCCTGGATTGTAAATCCTTTTATATTGGCAGAACTAGAGAGCTATATAAAAGGATTTATGAGCATAAATATGCCATACAGAGAGGGGATGAAAAGAATGTTTTAAGCAAACATTATAAGTTAAAAAATTGTAAAATAGAGTATAAATTCTTGGTAGTAGAGGCCCTTCCTAGTGGTACTACTGTTATGAATATAAAAGAAGAGATGGTTGGCTAGAATACTTATGTCAGGTCAAACTTAATGCCTGCTTCCCACCAGGTTTAAATGATAGGGAGAAATGTATGTATTTGAAAAGAAAGAGGTTCAAACATTAGTAATACTTTTTAAAAAAAACATATAATGTAGTAGTATGTTGGTGAAAGTGTGTTTCTTAAATGTTTTCAAATGTATTAAGTATTTTAGGAAATATATTAAGTACTTCATGAGTGTATTTTTAAATGTTTTCCTTAACTTTTTTGTAGTATTTTCACAAAGTTAGCTTTTTGGAAGTTGGAAGGAAGAAGAAGTGACATTTTAAAGTGAATGTGTCGTGATGAGTTTAAACCATGTGACAATTGAAGCCTTAAAAAAGGAATTTTGTAGAAGTTAACCTCAGTCTGAAGAAGTCTCTGTAGAGTTGAGACGAAAGCGCTAACTGGAGGTGATTTTATTGTTTTATTAAATAAAGTGTGGTAACCTAAGAAGATACCGCTATTTTCTTTATTTGTTTTTACAAGTTTATTTGTGAAAAGCTACTTTTGGTGGATACAATAATATGTGTTGAAAAATAAGATGCTTTACGTGTAATTTGGAAAAGTTTTAAAAGACTCCTGGGATGATTTGTTCTTGTGTATTTCATTGAATAAATTGCAGGATATGGAGTCAATGGAATATGAACAGTTGCAAGAAAGATTATGTACTGATAACATACGAGTTTGAACAAACTATGGCCCATGTATTTCTGGACAAATAATGATTTTTTTTTTTTTTTTTTATAAAGATACTGTTTTGTTAATTCATAGCAATAGTAAATGTGTAATGGGAGAGGAAGAAGCTATGTTAGATAAACATGATGAAATTTGAATTGTATTTCTGGAATGACAGAAGTTCAAATGTCCTGATTAATAAGACTTGTTTCAGGTATATTGCCAAAAAGATAAACATATAGCGGCTGCAAAAGAGGTGGGGATAAATGCTTATGTATGTTCTCTTTGATAATAGTTTCTGTCTCATGATGAACACATAAAGAGTTTGTGTTGCTTAGCATTGTGAAATATTGTATTTATCATAAAGAGTGTAAACGTTACTGTGTTTATTTTATGACTATAATCTTCTTAAGTAGATTATAAAATGTAATTTTCCCTACACATTTTCTGATGAGTGCCATGTAATCTTATACATCCATCAGACCTGCCACCAGCTCAGACAGATCAGATATTGCTTTTAAGTTTCATCTGAAGGAAGATATATTCAGAGTGCAGCAACTTCTTATGTTGTACTTCAGTACATGTACTGGAGATTATATCCAAATACATAGTG